>NC_031779.1:636029-716642 GCF_001522545.3 Parus major | reverse complement strand
GGCCGGCCCATAAAAGCCGCGGGCCGGGCAAGAGCCCCTGCCGTTCCCGGTGTCCCCACTACCTTCTTGGCTCGCTCCTGCCGCGTTCTGGGACTGCCTGCCCACCGTGCCGCCCATGGCCTTCCCGCCGGTGAGTAGGAGCACGTGCCATCTCGCGAGGCCGCCCCGCCACGTGTTTCCGCGCGGTGGTGCTGCTGGGGGCTGCTGTTCCCGCCCGCTGTGCCTGCGTGGAGAGGGCATGGGAACCCCGAGCCCTCAGGACAGAAGTTTGTGGAGCTCCCCCGCTTCCTGTTGGAGCGCTGATGTGGGGTCCCCATCCCCTTTCGACTGGCCTTGGGAGGGTCCTGCTGCTGAGGTACCCCTGGGGAGCAGCTCTGATGGAGCTCAGGGAGCCCATCAACTGGCCCGTGCTGCCTTCAGGGAAGCGCTGAAGGAATGCGGGTCCTCGCCTAGCAACCTATTATTCCCTTCTTCCTGGGGCTTTAGGGGGAGGAAACTGGGTTGGAGGTGCTGAGCTCATGTTTGGATGGTGGGCATGTTTTGGCTATAGTGGGCACTTGTTACTCATGCGAGTGGTATTTTTGCACACTTCTAAACTGACCTTTTTTTAGTGTATGAGGTGACCTAAGGTGTTGTTTTATTCGTGAACTGTATGCTGAGAACTCCATGTACTGTCTGGCTGGGGTAGGGGGGTAACACCGGAGACTCAGTTTGTAACTGAGGTTGTTCTGAGTGAGACAAATCTGTTAAAAAACTAGTTCTTTGTTTTACCCTTTGCTATTCCTCAGCTGAAACCAATTAACGCTCATTACCAGTGCCCGTGTAATGGGCTAACAAGGTGTGCTGGCACCTGGAGTGCTCGTGAAGGACTTCAGGTGCAGCTGTGCACAGGGTGGGAGCTGGGCTCAGGGACGAGCTCCAGGACCCTGTTGCTTTGCTGTAGTTCGTCTCGACTGGAAGTCTCCCTAAGCCAATTAAAACCTTATTGAGCTTTGACAATCTGCTGCAACAGGTATCTGTGGGGATTGCTTGTGAATGATGGCTTTAAAAAAGACAAAACCAAAAAATAGCTGCCTTGATGGTGAAATGCCTTTTAAAACAGAGAATTTTGGCAACACTGTGGTGTTCTGAAGTCAGTGCTACCCTGTGAATTAAGACCAGTCTTAATTCCAGCCAGGTGTGTTCAAGAAAACTACTCAGTAAACCCCGGGACAGCTGCTTAACCTTAGCATTACTGATGGTGGGAGAGCTGGTGCAGCCTTGCCTTACACTTTTTGGGATGAGGTGGAGTACCTTGCTTGGTGGAAACAGTTACACCACTGTTGTGTTTTGCATGGGTGTAGCTGACTTCAAGTTGACAAGCAAAACATACCATCAAAAATGGATTCTCTGAGCTGCCTTTCATTGAAGCATGGAGCCATCTTGGCTTGGTAATGTTGACATGGGCAGCGTTTTTACAGCATCTTAAATTTTGCTTTGGGATTGAAGACCCTCTTGGTTGTAGCTATAGCTCCAAGAACCCCTCTGGGCATCAGCATGGTGCTGTGCCTGGGTGAGATTTCTATGGAAGATGTAAAAAGCTAAGGTAGTTTTTTTGTTTTTTTTTTTCTTTTCAGCTAAGGTAGGTGAGGTGGATGAGCCCTGTCTGCTCCACAGCATCCCCAGGAGCTAATGCACATCTTGGCCGTACTGGCAGCCAAGCCTGTGTTTAATGACTTCCCTAAGGATTAGTCTATCCTAATCCTGTGCCAGTGCTGTTGTGATGCTGCAGGTTCTGCCTAGCCCTGGGATTTCATTATCTAGATTTCCTGCAGGTGTGGGGCCTCGGGGCTGTGGAGGCTCCTCATTTCCACTTGCCTTGAACACCTTTGCGGTGTTTTGGTGCACAGGTGGGTGTTGTGCCACTGACTGAGTGCTGCTGGTTGTGCCTGGAGTGGGCCCTCCTGCAGGTAAACTCTGCAGGCTGTGGGGAGTCTGCTTGGGGCTGGTGGGATGGGAAGTCCAGGGTCCTGCCAGCTTCCTAATGCACTGCAAGGAAGGATCCCAAACAAGGGCTCTCTGCCGTGGTGGTAAGGCTTGCTGGTGCTCTGTTGTTCTGAGGGAGGGGAACTCCTTGCTGTTTCTTGGCACTTCTTTTCTCAATTCCATGTGTTTGCTTGGGTTGCAAGAGGGGTCTTGAGCCCTCAGTCTTCTCGGGATGAATTTTCCTGCTTGGACGTAAGTTCTTTGTTGAGTTATGATGTGGAGGACTGCCCTTCTGCCTGAGCTTCATCTTGCTGTGTTTGTGTATGATGCTGCTTGGGTCCGTGTTTCTGACCTCCAATGACTTAACCTACAGTCTCAGAATCGTTTGCTCTGTGGTACTTTGTGCCTCCTGCAGAAAACTGAATTGCCTTTGCTGCTTTGGTTCTGATCCAGGGGGCTTCCCTAGAAACTTTTAGCTCTCTAAGAGACTAAATGTCTTACCAGGTGTTGGGGAGTGGTGTTTGCTGGTGGTTTTAAAAGCACCTGTAGCTGGATTGGCTTCTCCACTGACTTGTTCATCCCCTGATAAAACTGTGTTTGTGCCTCTGGGTTGGGATTGTGAGGTGTAGCAGGATGGAATCGCTGAGAATGGCTGTTGGGTCACTGGTTACACCCCAGGGTGTCTCACATGGTGCCAGGAGGACCCACCAGTGCTGCTTCACTGCTGCCTGGAAGCAAAGGCATCTGTAGTTTGTAGCTGCAGTGTAGAGGGCTTCCAGGAAAGCCTGGAGAAGGCAGTGTGTTGAATTTGCGAAATCCTTCCAGGTGGGGCAGGGAAAGCGAATCCTACCGGGGCTCTGGTGTGCTGTGCTGCCCATCTTGGCTGGGGATGATGGAGTGGCACCAGCTCTGGGGACTCGGCCTCAGGCGTGGTGTGTTTCTCTGGGCTTTGGTATTGACTCCGAGATGGAAGCACTTGGGTGGGTTCTCCAATTTGCGAACTCTTTTCACCATCCTCTCCAGGCTCTTGGGCGTGGCTTGGGTTCTTAGTGCTCTGGAGACCTGCAGAGCTCTTCTCAAAGGAGTATCTTATTTTAGGGTTGCCGGAGAGGAGGGTGAAGCGCCTGCGAGGTCCTCCTTACCCTGTGTCCAGGATGATTGCAGTATCCTATGGATATCCTTGACGGTCTAGGGTTAAAAGCTCTCTAGCAGAAGGGATTTTTGCAGAAAGGTTTGGCTGTGTTCTCGCTGGTTTGTGTTGCTTTTTGGAGCAGGACTGGTGCTCCCAGTTGCGGAGGCTAAATGAGAGGGAATGGATGGGGCGTTCAGCTGGCTGCTCTGGGTTATTTTGTCTCGCTAGTGCAGACTCCTAGGAAATGGCTTTGTGTCCCGCTGGAAGTGGTTCTTTCACAGGAACAGGAGTAGAATGCGGAGTTGCATACTTGTGCCAAGGCAGCCTGATGCGGCACTCCTTTTTATTCAAGATGACTGGCAATACTTTTGTAATTTGAGCTTCTGTACTCCAGCTGCTCTTTAAAGCACGCTCTGCCTGTTCTCTTAGCCTGCGGCTCAGCTCGCTTTTAGCCTTACGAGTGTTCTAGAGGAGCGGCCCCTTGTCTGGCGGTGGGCTCCGATGGCTGCTCCTGTGTTAACCAACATTTCCATGGGTGTTATCGGCTGCAGGTTTATTACAGAACCCAGACAGATTGACTCCTGAGACAGACAAGGGTCCGGACAAGCCTGAGTTTCTGAACTTCGGGGGTAAAATGACGTGTTTAAAGGGGGAATATGTGGCAGGCGCCTCGGGAAGGCTGAACCTTCGTACTAGCTCAGCTGAGGGGGCAGGAAGAGGGCAACATGGGGCCGGGAGTTCAGGCTTAAAAGGAGGCTTGCACCCTCCGAAACCGAAAGAGAGAGCCCTGCGGGCATGTGCCCCCGTGGACAATCTCTCCCTTTATTTGAACAAAGTTGCAGGACTTGTCTGTCTCCTTTATGTACACTGGCTTTCCACAGCGTGATTTCCTGTACAGCTCTGAGCATTTCAGTAGCCAAAGATCCCAGCCCTCAGCACTGAAGAGAGGCTAATGGTCCTAAAGGGGCTGGAGTTCTTCAGCAATTGTTGGGATCTCCCCTGAAGGCACCGTGCGAGTTGCCCTTATTCCTGCTGCTTCCAGGACTGGGCTTCCTTTTCTTTTTAGCTGTGTGTGGGGCAGTTGGGGAAAACGAAGAGATCTTGCACCTGGTAATGGCGAGGTGGGGGTTGGAATGTCAGTGCCAGACATGGGCTGGGCTAATACTCCCCTCTCTTTGTGAGATGCAGTTCAGACCGGACTCCTTGAGAGATCAGCGAGGGGTCAGTTGAAAGTAAACCCAGCTCGGTGCTTCAGACTTGGTTGCGAGTGTTGGAGAAGTGGAGGTTAGTGAGGCCTGAAACTTGCAGAAGCACATCCAGGAGGTGCCTCTAATTGTCTGCTTGACAAGTACAAACGGCCCAATTTGGAGCTTCAGTGTGTGTTGGAGGAGCAGGGGCTCGTTTGCCAGACTTGATGCTCTTCAGTTCTTTGGATTTAGGTTTAACCTGATTTAATGGCCAGTATTCTGCTCCGGAGGCCAGGACTAGGGGGGGTTGTGCCTCCCTGCTCCTCTCTTTAAAGCAGGCTTTAAATTGCTCAGCATGCTTGGGAGCAGTTGTGCAGTGGCTTTTGGGTGGTGGGTAGACCTGTCCTCGGCCTCAAAGCATTGGTAGCGATGAAGCTTAGTGGCTTCTAAATTGTCAAGGGACTCGAAAGTGCTGCAGCTGCTCCCGAAGGAGCCTGGATGATGTCAGTGTGAGCAGAGCTGGGAAAGCAGCTGCTCTTCCCGGTTCTCTGGACTGCAACCAGGGGTGTGATGTTTCTCAGGCAGGAGCTTTACAAGAGGTTATCTTTTTTAGGATGGTTGCAAATCCTTGATGCTGGTGCATCTGTGCCCATGGAGGGTTGTGCTAAAGCAGAGATGGTTTGGGGTAACTGCCTTTGTGGTCAGGAGCTGCTGCCTGAAGGGAAGATCAGGATTTTTATCTTCCTTTCCTCAGGGTTTGGGGCTGTTTGATTAGCTGGAAAGCAGCGTTGTTTGGCTTTTTTTCTGAAAACCTGAAGTGATTGCTGCCGACTTGGGTCATTCCAAGATACTGTCCAGAACTCGAGGATGGGCAGTGAGGTGAGCCTTGAGCTCCTCTGCCATGCATAAGAGGAGCTGCTGGGTTCCTTGTGGTGTCTGCCTGGACCATGAGCATCCCACTTGCCCCTTGGTGTCAGGAGACTGCTTTTGGGGTAGAAGGTGTGTGCCCGCATTAATCAGATCTCTGCTGGTGTTGTGATGTGCTGGAGAAAAACAGCAGGGAGCTGTGTTCACAACCCTGCTGGTTTGGTGTGGCTGTCAGTCTAAAGTCCATCCCTGGTATTCTGTGTGTGATGGGCAGTCTGCTCCAGTGTGCTGTCCAGACAAATTGCTGACCCGTTTGCTTAATTGCTTTTTTAATGCCAAGGATTGGGTTTGAGTGTTGCTAAAACCTGAGCTAATGTGAATATTGGAGGCAGTCCAGGCTTTCCACAGTGTGTTGAAAGCTGAGTACTTACTTATTTGACACACATACCGGTTCTTTTTCCTCAGGAAGAAGATCCTTTAAGGAGTATAAAAGACTGCTGGGATAGCCCGAATGCTCCTGCACTTTCCACTTGCAGCAATGCGGATATATTCCGCCGAATAAATGCCATGTTGGACAACTCTCTGGATTTCAGTGGAGTCTGCACCACGCCTGTCACAAAAAGCAGATGTGACACCCTGCCAGGTGATGGAGGGGGGCTGCTGGAGTGGGGAGGCACTTGGTGGGGCCTGGTAAACTGGTGGTGGTGGTGGTAATCCTCAGTGGTGGGGGTGTTGGCATGCTTGGTACTGGGGGTGGGGGGGATGGCTTTGTGTGCCTGAATAATCCATGTATTCCCTGGCAGCCTGGAGGTGCCTGGGAAGGCTTGCTTGCCTCCTCGTGGTGCTGTGGGTCACTGTGGGCAGGATGCGAGTGTACCCTGCCTGACCTGCCAAGTCCTGGTGGGAATATCTCCAGCAGACTCCTTTAGTCTGCCTCTCCTGGAGGCAGGATTCATCTGCTCTCAATATTACTGGGGCTGAGTTGCTGCATACATTGGAATTGTGACAGAATTTTGAAAAACCGTGTTTGCCACAGGTCAGTTAACCTGCATGTAAGAGCACAGGTGGGTGCAGACTTGCCTGCAAAGCAGGCTTGGTGTGATGAAATCAGTGCTGCAAGCCTCTGTTTCCTCCAGGTTGAGGGGAGTGGGCATGTTCTGCTGCCTCAAGACAGAAGTTATGCGCCAAAGCAGAGAGTGTTTGGTCTGGTCTTATTTTTATCCAAGTGAAGGACGTGCTTTTGTCCCTTTGCAGCAGCCCAGATCTTGCCAGTAACTGTATTTGTGCCTGATATTCCTTTTGCCAGCACATCTCTGAGCAGCAGTGCTTGTGCCCAAGGATTTGGGCACTTGAAAGGGATTGCTCTTGCCTCTCCAGCCTCTGAATTATAGGGTCAATAAACACTTCTGCCGTTATTGGAAACAAACTGGTCCCTCAGGGTATGTCCCAAAACAAAGTGAAGGACTGAACCTCCCCAGCTGATGACCTTGCCAGGTGCTGTCTGTGGGCAGAGCAGGTTTCTCTGCTGTCACGTGGAGACAGGATTGCCTTGGCCTCCTGGGTAATCTGAGTTTTAATCAAATGGGTGTGGAAAAGAGCTCTAAATGAGTGTCTGGGCACCCTGTGTTTGTCTGTTTGATGCCTGCACAGTGCAACTTTGTTCTGGGCTAGCAAAATGACTGCTACCAGATGACTTCCAGTGCAGCTTAATCTCCTGGGTATTTGAGGACTTAGCAGCGTGGACGAGGGGCTGATCTGGCCATGTGATCCCATGCTGGCGCTGCAGAAACACCAGAGGAAGTGAATTACTTGCTTCGAGGCCTGGATCCGTGGCCAGCATTGCTTGAAACCTGCTGAGTAAAGTGGCATTGGAGGCTGTGCTGGCTACTTCTGAGCAATGGTGTAGTGAACATTAACCAGTTCAGGTTAGTGGTGCTTTTTTAGAGATTTGCTGTTGGTCTGAGCTGGTTTGGATATTTTTATTTATTTTTTGTCCCCTGGCACAGAAGTAGCCAGCGCTGTATCTGATCTTATTTCTCCTTTATGCACTGGAAGCATAAAGGAGAAATAAGCAGAAATACTTTCTTTATCTCCTTGCAGTGGGCTCATGAAAGAATGGTTTCTGGCTTCTTTGTTTAAATCTTAGCTGTAGTCCTTCCTACTCTATATGGACTGGGAACATTTCATAGACTCTGAGGAGATGTTTGAGGTATTTCCTGACTGAGTTTCAGCTTGCCAAAGTTTACCTGGTTAATAAAGGAGATGTCTCTCTCTGCCAGAGCAGATTGATCTTGTGAAGGTGTGGATTAGTTCTGGTTTTAGGTCTGGGCTTAAGAACGGCGACAGCGATTTTAATTTGCAGTGCTGTATTTGACTTTGAAAAATATTCTGAGGGATAGGGGTGTTTGCCTGGCACGGAAGTAGAATTTTTACTGACCTGCTGCTTGCAAACCTCTGTTCTGTCATGTACTCTGGATTTTTGTAGGGATCTCTAGACCAAAGGGAAGAGCTGGTGATGCCTTGTCTGGAAACTCTTGAGTTTCCCAGTGGTGTTAAACTGCTTGTTTCAGGTGAGCAGTAAGTCCTGTGGAAGACCTCTGTCAGGGCAGGTACACTAGTACATGGATGTAAAAAGGAGCACATTCCTCTAGGAAATGTTAGTTTTGCTGCAGGGAAACAAAACTTGTGCTTTGCGTACACCCTAAGCTGCTTTTTTTTTTTTTTTTCCTGCTGTGGCAGCTGGAAGAAGACCAGTCTCACCAGTGAGTGCTGGAGACCAGGGTTGGGGGGCCTTGCACGAATGTTTTAACTCGTGTCAAATACCTTGTATAATGACACAAATGCTTATGATGTTGTGGGAGAGAATTCCCCACTTACCAAAGGATACTGGACCTTGCTGGGCTAGGGGAGGGCTGCCTTGGGCTAATGGAAATGTGAAGGTACTGGTAAGGAGACAACCTGGGCCAGCAGTTACCAGCTGTAAATTTGTGTATGAGTCAGCATCTGCCAAAGTGTTGGGAGCTCAGAGTTACCAGTCTCCTTGCAGTCCCAGCTTTGTTTCTTTCATGTTGGAGCTGGGACCTCTGGGTAGGTAAGGAGGGCCTAAATGCAGTAGCTCTGCAAGCTTTGTCCTGTGTTTAGAGTGGAAGAGTGCAGGGGCTGCTTGTAATGTTTGATAAGCTGCTAATGAGTCTTCTGCAAGAGCAAGCTGGCAGGGTCAGTGAGGCTGTGAATCCTGGGGCAGTCTATGATCTATAAATGGAGGAGTTACTTTGGCACCTGGGCCCTGGCCCGGGTTGTGCAGAAATTCACACCTGATGGCTGTAAGGCTGAGCAGCAGATTGCTAAAATTCAGAATATAGTGCAGGTATCTGGGAAAGTGGTGAAGCCTGGAACAGGTGGTTGGAGGTTTTTGCCTTGCCCTTGAATGAACTTTTGGGTAGATGGCCAGTGCAGTAGAGACCCTTCATCTCATGTGGTGTTTTGTCATTGCTCCAAGTCACTTCTGAAGAATCCTGAGTCTGTGGTGCTTTACTTTGTGCAGGAACAACTGTAGTTAGACTGGGTTATCATGGAACTCCTTGTTTGGGCAGGCATAATGAATCTGGAGATACACCATGAATGTAGTCGCTATAACAGGTGAAAGGATTGTCTTTTTACAACTTAAACTTTTTTAATGCCAGAGGTTGGGGAGGATACTTTATTTCAGCAGTAAATGCTTGGACTTTAATCTCTTTGTGGTCCCTCAAGCTTTTCAGTTGTCATCTTCAGGTCAAACTAAATTTATCCTGGCTTGGACTTGTGTTGAAGAAGCCCCTTTGAGCACTAAGAGGATTACACGTGGTGAAGAGATGGCAGAAGTTCATGACCTTTCACTAATGCTATTGGGGAAGCACGTGTGGAGACACTTTTCTGGGCTGACAGTGAAGCCACGCTGGGATCAGTCCAGCAGCAGCCTAAGCAATGTGAGAGGACAGGCTGATTCAGCACTCCTGGAGCCACGCAGAGTGTTATCCCCTTCTGGGCAGAGCTGGGACTGCTGCTGCAGGTTCAGCTTGTCACACCTGAAGTTGGATCTCTGTGAAGATCAGTTTGCAGCTGATGATGATCCTTGGTGAAGTTGGTTGCCTTGTCAAAGCCAGCTGTGTTGGGATGCCAGGGCTGGCCAGCCCCTCGAGGTTTGTGGGTAGCTGCTCCAGGAGCTCTCTGAGCAGCAGGCTCAGGGTGCTCTCCCAAACTGTGGAGGGCAGTGGTGTAGGGAGAGCTGTCATTATAGAACCTGTCTGGTGGCTTCTGGAACAGGCTAGTGGTGCTTCACAACTGCTGCCTGTCTGGCTGCCTCAGTCCTCTCAGGAGAAAGGCAGAACCTCCTCAGTGCAGGCCTTAACCTTTAGTGACTTTCCAACTTTCCATGTGGTGCTAGAGGTGGGAAAGACAGGATGGCCTTGACAGAGGCAGGAGTCAGCATCTCCTGCTGGAGCAGCTGCCTGTCCTTGAGCAGCTACTTTGAAAGGAATGTGGTTTTAAAGCCGATGCATGTGTTTATCACCTCTCTGAATAAGAACGTGAGCAAGGCCAGTTTCTCAACTGGCTGGTGGTTTGCTTGCCAGGCTTTAAAGCTGGGCCTTGCTGGGTGGAAGGTGCTGCCACCTACACCAGCTTTTGGAATCGCCCTGTTCTTTCTATAGGCACAACTTCCAGCTTTAGTAGAACTGGGAGTAAGTATCCCAGGAGAGCTTTTGCGTGCCTGTTGCTGGTTTCAACTGAAGGTAATGCTTTGTTTAAAAGGAGCTTTAAAGACATGTAGGTACCCCAAATGTCCCAGCAACATAGATCTTTCATTAAGCTCTGCTCATTTAACAACAACAAAGCAGCCATTATTTTCCTCTAACTTGACAGTCCATTGTGTGAAGAAATGGGAGATGCTTAAATGACTTCCTTTGGATGGGAGAGGCTTCAGATGCCAAGTTCAGTGTGTAAAGGCTGTTAGTTGTGGCCCATCAGGCTTTAATGATTCTGTGGCTGCTTTATTTAAGGAAAACTGAAGGACAAATGCAAAGCCAGACTAGCTGATGACTAAATTGGCTTCCTGTTTGCTCTTAACTGCAGTCAATTAATGACCTATCACTTGTTTAGCCTCCAAAAAGTATCTCTGATATTGTAATGTAAATTCCTCTGCTCTTCCTTGCTTTGCAGCCCCAAGGAAACATTCCAGACAGTGCTGGATGCAGGTGATCTGATATGCATGGTCTTGGATCAGGGAATAAAATTATTGGGGATGCAGAGACCCAAAAGGTAGCTCTGCTTACCTGGAGGTGCTGAGGAAGAGCGAGGCTGTTACTAGGAGCTCACCTGAAGCTGGCAGAACCATTCTGCCTGCCCCAAAGAAATGCTGGATATCTCATACACATCCCGAATAGTGAAATTCCACACCTATGCCTCAGAAAAAGAGCACACTTCCCTTGGTCTTGTTAGCTTTTGGAATTAAAGTGTCACATTGCCAGCGCTTTGCCTACATAAGCATGATGCTTCTCTCTACTGGAAAGTGGCTCTAGTAACCGGGTTTTGTATCAGATTTATGCAGATGGAAGCAGGTCAGTGTTCTGCAGAGCAGGGACTTGGCCTAGAGCTGTTGCTCTCCACACTGGTCACAGATTGGTGGTGTTCCTGAAGATCCAGTTTTCTGATTTGTACTGAGCTCTGTCACTCAGGTTTTGGTGCTGTAATTCTGTGACAGTCTGTTACTCTTGGAAGAGGGAGGCAGAGCAGCAAGACTGTTGCAGTGCCTCTTCCTTGCTTTCTGGAGTAGTTGTTTGCCAGCTGCTCAAGTTTTTGTGGTTATGGAATAAGGCAGACTCCATCTGGCTGTGAAACAGGTCATGTGGCAGTGTCTCCACAAGGAACTTTTCAGATTACAGGGGAGATGCTTAGTTGTGTTAAAGAAAAACCTCTTGTAACCAGTAGGCTTATGCTGAACAAGTGGTTTTCTAAGTCCCTGATGATCTCCTTTGCACTTTGGGAATACAGTTGGCTCATCTGAAAGTTGTGTTTTTTTTGATATTTGTTTGTCTTGTGTGTGGAAGGTACTTGAGAGGTTTAATTTTCAGGGATGTGATTCCCAGCCTTTACAATTGGAGGTGTAGAGAAGTGTGAAAGGAAAAGCAATGCTGCTGGTGGGAGGCCCACATTCAAGGAGGGGTTTCATCTGTATTCAGGATCTGGTCCCACCAGCATGTGGGAACAAAGGGAGACTGTCCTGGCTGTGGAGGTGGTAGGAATGGGATCTGACTTGATTCATGTTTGCTTAACCGTTCTGAGGAAACCCAGAGGAAGGAAAACCCTGTGTGCTGGCTTGTTAACTGGCCTTCCCAGATCTGGAAGGCTCAGATATCTGATCAGCTTTGTGCTAGGTTGAAGCACCACCTTTCTAGACTGATGGCACAGAGATGCTGGTGCTATGGGCCGGGAACTGAATCATGCTCCCTGCTCCTCCTGCTCCCTTAACTCACAACCTGCCTGTGGATCACAGCTTCTGCTGCCAGGCCTTGTGGATCCTTCCCACGCAGGCTTAGGCTGTAATTTCCTAAATATTTTCTTGTTTGAAGTGCCTGGTTGGTGAAGCCATGCTGCATACCAGATCAGGGGAGCAAACCAGGCTTAAAACTCTCTGTGGCTTGGTTTTAACCAGGTGAACTCCCCAGCCCAGCTTCCTGTGTGGAAACACACCTGCCCAAAGTGATGTGAGTGGGGATGGTGGGCGGGGGTGGGGCCTGGGGCTGTGGGAGCTGTCCTTGCCTGCAGCTCAGAGCTGAGCTCTGGAGATCCTCACCTTCAAGAGCCTTTGGAATGTCTTAAATCCAGGTCTCACAGTTCAGGTCTGGAAAATGCAGCTTTCCACATGGGCAATGGCTTGGAAAGCTGTCCGGCCTGTGCTGTGGCCTGGCTGCAGGGCTCTCCTGTACAGGCAGAAGGGAGTCACCCAGGAGAGACATTTGCTCTGAGGCCAGTGAAGGGAGTGTTTTGTTAAGGACTTTGTTCTCATCATACTGTTGAAATCAAACCCAACAGGCTTGGGAGGCAGGAGCTCAGTCTCTCCCAGACACTCGGGCACAAGCCCAGCGCAGCGCTGCTCCCTCTGCCAGGATGGTTTGCTTCCAGTGGCAACTCCAGGGAAAAATCCAGGTTGGAAGGGCTTGTGCTGGTGGCTGGTGCTTGGAAAAATCTGCAGTAAAGCACTTGGGTTGGGCTGTGTCAGGTTGCAAAGTGGAGTTTATTTAGTATTTGGTAGACATTTAGTTATGAATAACTTGGTTATGACTCTTCAGACTGAATTTTTGTAAGAAATTTAATTCTTCCTGCTCTAGTATCTGATTTGTTTTTTCTGCCTACAACAATTGATTGCTTTGTAACAAATCTCTGGACTCCTGACTTTTAAAAATAACTAGTCCAGAAATCTGTTTAAGTTCTTTGGTTTTTTTAGTTGATGTTTTGCCTGGATGACTTGTATCTGTCTTTCAGCCTGGCTGGGAGTATTAAAGGGGAAGCGGCTTGGGCTGGCTTCCGATGGGAAAATGTCTAATTAAAAACTGCTGGTTATCGGAGTGGATTCTGCTCTGTGCTTCTGCAGTCAGAGCTGTAACTGGTTTGCAGGCAGTTTGTTTTTCATGTGGATTGAAGTCATCAGAGAATCATGGATCTTTTACTTGAATCTGATTTAGGTTGATTAAGTGAAACAGTTTATTTCCTAAAAAATGTGAATAGTGAAGGAAAATGAGGCTGGATTCTGCAGAGTGAGTGCTTCCTGTTGCAGATAAATTTGTTGCCTATATTCCTTATTTCTTCAGTCGTGGGTTTCATCCAAGCTGTTGGGATTTAAGTTGTGCTGTGTGTTGTTACTGTGTCCTTGCTCCCCAGAAGATGAAGCTTGGTGGGAATTATTTTTTTGAGACCTAGCAAGACCCCTGGTCCCCAGAGGGAAGGGAGTCTCCTGCTGCCAGGGATCTGTGCACAGCACTTGTGCCTTTCCATGAAGGCAGGAATGTTACATATTCATATGGACAAGTTATGGTTGCTGTGGGAACTGAGTTGGCTGAGCACTGTGTCTTGATCCTCTCCTCCCTATGTTAGAGATGTCCAAAACAAGCAATCAAAAAACTATCAGGGAGGAATTGATGCAGTGAAATGTCATGCTGGAGATGTGGTGTGATGCTGTCAGAGGAATAGATGCTGTTACAGGTGCTTGGTAGTAATGTGACTGAATTGGTACTACAGCTTGTACTAGTACTTTGAGGAGTAGGAAACACCGTGGTGGAGTGCTGTGGAGGAGGCTGCAGCTGGGAGGGGGGAAGCTGACACGTTGCCAGCAGGTTATGGTTTTAAATGCTCTGATCCTGCCTGTGGTGCCTCAATCCCTGCACTGGTGTCTGGGAATGCTGGTGCTCCCAAATTGCTGTGGGCTGGAGGCAGGGGTCCTGCCTCTGGCAGCAGTGGCCTGTGTCACACACAAGTTACCCAGCTGCCACCCGCCTTGCCTGGGCTTTGCTCATGGGCATCCGAGTGGCGTGGATGTGGAAAAGGAGGCTAGGAACGCTGTTGGGATGGCTGGGGCTTCACGTGAGGGATAATGTGACAGACTGGAGCGACTGCAGCGCCTGCGGAAGAGCCGGGAGCAGCGTGTGGAGCGAGGTGTACATCTGATGGCACAGTGGGAGGCTGTGGGGGCAGGGGGAGGAGGAGGAGACAGCTGCTGCTGCTTGGGAGTTGGCTTATAAATGCCCTCTGACTCAGATTTCGGGTAGCACAGCTGAGCATCTTGTGGTTTCACCAACCCCCACATCCCTGCGTTAAACTGGAATTCTCAGACTATGAACCTGCTGTGTTTCCTTAGGCTGTTGGCACTGGCTTAAACCAAGGCGAGAATCCGCGTCTCCAGTACTGTAGGCTCGTGAACACCCTGCAGGGGAGGGGAGGGCTGGGAAAGGGGGCACCAGGTGGGTGAAAGGTAAACAGGCCATGAAAAATTCCTGATGTGAAGTGGGGCTGCTCAGTCCTCTTCCTCCCATACTGGCAGGACGAGCCCACTCGAGCTGGACCGGGGATGATGGGCTGCTCTCTGGGTAGTGGGGGTTGAAGGTTATCCTCGTTACTCAGGGGTAAACAATGCCGAGTCAGGCACAGTGGCCGGGCTCAACCAAACAGATTATGCCAGCAGAATTGCGAAGCTTTGCATCGGCTCTGAATCGGAGCCAGCAGGTGGAAGCCGGCCAGGACTAAAGTGTTTTTGGGTTTTGTGGGTGGAGGGAGGCGGGGACAGGAGAGCTGGGTAGCACTAAAACTAACTGTGCTCTGTCGCTGCTGCTCTTGTCGTTGCTGGGGGGATTGCTGCCTCCAGCCTGGTGTCTGCTGTGCCGACGAGCCCTGCTTTGTGCTGCCTGCCTCCCCTGATTTACTGGAACTGCTCCTCTTTCCTCCTGCTACCGTCTTGTCTGTCAGGGGAAATCTTATCCTTTCTTCTTACCTTTATTTTGTAAGAGCTGATGCAGTTCTCTTGCATGGCTGAGTGACGTCACTGTCAGCACAGTAAGCATCAGCAGCCTGGTCACATGCTGACCCAGTCAGTAATGCAGACGGGATAGGAAGGTGGAGGGGCTGAGGGGGGTGGGGGGCTGGATTCTGGACATATGGTAGCCATCCCTTTTGGGGTGCAACTGCTGGTTGCAGGAGTCGTGGCTTCAGAGCGGCACGAGACCTGGCTTGGGGCTTAACGCTTTGGAAAACTCCTGCTTTAAAAAGAAAAAAGCAGCCCTGAACTCTGAAGCTTCTGTTTGTTCTCCATCTGAGCAGACATCCAGGATTCTGAAGAAGCAGTGGCAAGCAGGATGCTCTTCCCTACGTCCACGCAAGAGTCTTCCCGTGGCCTCCCAGACACCAACGATCTGTGCCTTGGCCTGCAGTCCCTCAACCTGACAGGGTGGGACAGACCCTGGAGCACCCAGGACTCTGACACTGCAGCACAAACCAGCACACAGTCCGGTGAGTCTGCTGACACACGCAGCAACAGTTGTTGGATTCTGTGTGGTTTTGGCTGGTTTCAAGCTAACGTGGAGTGATGTGCTTGTGTAACAGGGTGCTGGTGGCAGCTAATGGGGGCTTCTTGAGCCCTGGTGCTTGTGTAATGTGACAGCTGAGTTGGGGAGGCTGTGGCTGCCTGTGCCACAGCCCCCTCTGCTCTGCTGTCAGCTCACTGCAGATGAGAAGTGCCCGGGGTTGTTTTGCTCAGAGCTGTAGTGCTGCTGGAGGAATAACCTCACCGGGAGAGGAGAAATCCTCTTGCTGTGTTTGGAGGGAGTGGGTGGGGGGTGTGGTGTCAGGAGGCTGAACACGCTGGGTAGGACTGAGGCTGAACTTCACTCCAGCAGGCTGAGGAAATCCCTGGTGGCAGGGAGCTCTGCAGGTAGGGGGGGTGTGCTTGCAGAGGGCCCCCCGGTGCCCGACTGCCAAAGTCCTGGTGGCCCCGCTTGCCCAACTCTGCTGTGGGGTGTGGTACAGCCAGCACCCAACAACTTCAGCTGGCAGCTCCCCGGCTGGGTGGGAGACTTGGAGGGATCCTTCTCCACTCCCACGCTCAACTAGAAATAGCGGGCTGTGCCTGGCAGTGGGCTGCAGGAGATGCAGTGGAATGGCTTCTGGTTTTAACTCTTCTGGTCCAGCGCAAACCTATGTGATGGACAGGGTGTGGGCTTGCAGCCACGCGCTGCTGGCTGGCGTGCCCTTCCCCCTTGAGTCTGCTTTTGCAGCTGAGATTGGCTGGGGGATTCCAGGGATGCTGGGTGCCTCCCCTGGAGTGATGTGGGGGTCCAGTTAACTGTTTGAGACACCAGCATTCCCTGTAAAATCCCAGGAGAAAGGGGTGCTGCGTGCACAAACTTAATGCATCCTCTCAGCTTGGTGTTTGAGCAGAGGGGTAAAACAGGGAAGAGTTCACTTGCTAGCTTCTGAGGCATGTAAAAACCAGTTTCACAAACGGTGTGTTCACTCAAGTATCAGTCTGTGGAAAGATCTAGTGCTTTGGCAGAGTTTGTACAAGTACAGCCTGGTTGCTACAGAAACTCATCCCTTTATAGCAGCATGCTGCTGCTTTGTTAAAAGGGGAGTGCATCGCTGCACAGACTTGGGTGACACAGAGGCCCCAGGCATGGAGTTGGTGCTGACAGGAATACAGATAGCTGCTTGGGTGGGAGGAGGAGCTGGGCAGTGGGGTTTAGCTGTGTGGATGTTTGGAGGGGCAAGGGGGTGCTGTCCTGAGCATAGGAGGAGCTGTCTGGGACACAGCTCTGAGTTGCTGCATGAGTTGTAAACAGAAAAAAGTACTAGTGGGGTAGCAGAGTTTGAACAGCTCGATCTGCACAGTTCATTTGAGTTTCTGCATTTAATTTCCACAAGGCTTGGCATGTGGGGCCTGGCATAGGTGCTTGAGGTCTGCCTGCAGCCCAGCTGTGGTAGCTTTATTAAGCCTTGTTCTGCTCCAGTGATCAAACCTCCACATGGTCCTGTGGGCTTCCCCTAATGAACCAGGGAATACCACACTCTCCTGCCTGTACTTTCATTGCCAGCTGAGACCTGGAAGGAGGAAGGAGAAACAAGTTAGTGTGCAGTGGGCCGGCCAGGTGCCTCAGAGCTCTGCTCCGAGCCCCTTCTGGCTGTTGGCAGACTGGAGCCCTGCTGTTCCCTGTGTCACAGGATCTTTAATGGATGAAGAGCCCACTTGGAGCAGGTGACATCCCCTGGAGCAACCCTGCTGCTCGCAGCCCTGGCAGTGGGCTCGCCGCACAGCGCGCTGCGGAACGAGGCTGTCACACATGGAGGCAGCCACTCGGTGCAGATGTCCCAGCTCCACCTGCTCCTCTGTAGCCATCTCCAGAGCTCTCTTGGCCGGCTTCCTGCCAGCCTGCCTTGGCAGAGGCGTGGATGTCTCCGCAGTGCTCCGGCAGGCAGGAGAGCAGTGCTGGCATGAGCCCGAGGAGGGCTCTGCGCCTCGGGGTTGGGTGGTGGGGCTGGCATGGCCATGCTGGTGGCGGGAATTTTTTTTGCTAAGGGGGTGGAAGGGACTGCTGGTTTCAGGAAGAAAGTTGAGTTGGAGAGGATTTGAAGGTGCTCTGGTGACCTCCCTGCTCATGGAAGGGTGTATCTGGTGTCAGGTGCCCCCACTGACTGCAGTGCTTTATGCTGGAGCTCCTGCCTGCCGCAGCGGCCTGGGTAAAGCTGTGGAAAGGATCTTGCCTCAGGCACAGCCCTGGGCTCTGATGATCTGTGCCCACTGGGTGGTTGTGGCAAGTGTGGTAACAGCTGGTGGAAGGTGGCACCCAGTGCTGTCTGAAGAGGCCGGTTTCCTTCGCTTCTGACTCCTGGTATTCCCATTAGTACACAAAGAGGGTGGCTGGGATGTGAGACCTGCCCAAGTGCACCTGTACTGCTCTGGCAGAGCAGTCTCTGGCCTTCTGTGGCTGTGCAGAGGGTCCAGTGCCCTGTAGCTGGGGGTGTTGTGATCCTGAGACAGTGTTCTCCTTCTCACTCCCACGTTCCCTTTGCAAGCGAGCATCTGGGCCAGGAGTGCTTCACGGTCTGGGCTGTTGTTACTGTCCTGCTCTGGGAGCTGTGGGGATGGTATGTGCTGGCTGGGGAGGTGAAAGGCTCCTGATCCTGTGCATGGCCCTGTATTGCTTCAGCCACCCACACCTGCTGTCTCTGTGGGCCCTTAGCCCTTCTTCAGGGCCCTGGAGGAGTGGCAGTGGAGCTCTTTGGGAGCAGAGAGCTTGTAGTTGAGGAGTGTTTTCTGAAAGGTTGTGGAGCACTCTGGGTGGCAGAGAAGTGTCCTGTGTCTGAGAGCTATGTGGGTCTAAGGAGCTGGCAGATGCTGGTGCTTCAAGGTGGCCTGTCCATGCTGTGATGGAAGGAGGAAGGCTATGTTGCTGTGTCTGAGTGCTGCTGAGGCCTGGGAGGCTGCAGCTGGCCTGGCCCGTGGGGCTGGGGTGTCCATCGGGATGTCCTGCAGGCAGGTGAGGCTGCGGCAGTGCTGGGCTGTGGCTGGACATGGGGGAGGGCTGGCACAGCCAAGAGAAGCTGTTGTGTCGCTGGCACCCGGGCCTTTGGAAGGTTCCAGCAGTGACTCAGCTGTGTGGACCCACAGAGAGGTGGCTGGGAGGGTGGAAATGCAACAAAATAGCTAACAATCAGGCTAAAAATATTGCTAATGTGATCTCATGCAGTGCCGTGCTTGAGTACTGATGAGCTGGGACCTCTTCTCCTTGTAGTCCCTGCCAGCAGGGAGCTTCCTCAGCTTGGGAAGGACCTTTGGCTGCAAAGCCTTCTGGTGTCACCTTGTGCTGCCAGGGCGTTGTCACCACACAGCTTGGTGCAGCCTGAGCAAGTGCCTGCTGATGGCAGGTCAGAGAACAGTGGGGCTGGTTTTTATGTCCCAATCCTGCCTACCCAAAGGGCCACTGAGCCCCCTGCATCCAGGCAGGTTTATTTGTGAGGAGTTTTCCTTCTTGCAGCAGGCCTGTAACGCACGTAGGGTGTGTGCTGAGCTCTGGGGAACGTGCCAGAGGCACTGCTGGTGCCTGGAGAGGCTCTCTGGAGGCAGTGGCTGCTGCAGGCTCAAGCTGCTGGCACTTCCTGGCTGTAGGATTGAACTGCTGTCTCACAGCAGGCAAAGTGTCTCAAACCCTCTGCTGCCACTAGATCTGTCAGGCTGGAAATACTTCAGCTAGTCCCAGCAACCTGCTCTGTGACCTGGGGAGGAACTTGTGCAGGAAACTGGCCTTTAACACTTCCAGTCCTGCCGTTGTGTGTTTCTTGAGGCAGCATTTCCCTGTCTTCAGCCTCCCAGCAGTTGGACACGGGTGCCGAGATCTCGGAGTTGAGAGGCAAGGGGGGGGTTAAGAGGCAGCGAGGTAGAGCTGCCCTTGATGGTATCCTTTACCTTCACTGCCCTGTTTCTCAAGGGGTGCAAGCTAACGGGGTCTCGATCCAGTTTTTGCCTGGAGAACAGCAGTGCACAGCAGGTCTGTGTGCAGATTTTGCGTCTCCCTGCCTGGCTTTCAGCCTGCGTGCCAGTTGCTTGGTCTGGCTGGTCTGTCCTGCCCTACATTGGAAGCTGTCCCTATGTGGGACAACAGACTTGCCCACGGGGAAATCATCCTAAAACCAGTCTGTTAATACTAAGTCTGCAATGCTAACCTGGGAGTGTTTTTAGCAGGATCAGGTCTTCTGGAGAGGATGTTGGGCTGTCCAGGTGAGCCCAGCAGTGAACTCTTTCTGATGGAGCACCTTGCTGTATCTGCCTCTGCTTGTTGTGTGACCCTAAAGCTATCTAAAGATTTGAGCTTTTCCTTGGATTTGCTCTTGAGACTGCAGCTCCAGCCTCATCTGTGCCCTCTGCGGGGTGGCTGCTGCTGTCTCATTCTCCAGCCTGCAAGGTTGCAGCTCCTGTCACTCTGGTTCTGGGGAAATGGCCCATGGTAGGAAAATGCTGCTGAATCTTCCTGGCCCTTGGCTTCCCAGAGCACAGCAACTCATTTTTGCAATATGTTTGCTTATCTGTAGTTGCTCAAAATCTACTAGGCTGGAGCTGCGGGCGGTCTGTTGTGTGTTGCCTGGCAGATAGCGAGGCCTCAGACACGAATCTCTCTGAAGTTTTCAAGGCAAAACCCCGTCTGAGAGATGAAAGAAAAGACCTGTTGCACAGGAAGAATGGTTGTTGTCATGGACTTCTTGCCTTTCTTCTTGATAACAGCAGGAGGGATTCATAAGCTGCTCCCTGAGGTCAGGCTGTTTTCAGAGTGTCCTCAAATGCTGTGTGTGGTGGAGGGCACCTGAGCCCCCCCCAGGGGAGAGCTGCTGCTCAGCCTGGGGTGGCTGTTTATAAATACAGCATGGCAGTCACTGGTTTTCCTTGAGCTGCTGGTTTGAGTGCTTGGATGCAGAGCTTGGGGCAGAGGATTTGGGTCTGCAGTTCTCCATCTGTTTAATTTGCTGCTTGGCTAACCAGTGCCAAGCTCCATAGATCTCTCCTTTGTGCGTGTCCAGATTCTCTCCCTGCTGTCTTTCCTACTATCTTTTGGACAAGTGGCTTCAGAAGACCTAGGTGTGTCTTTGGCTCCTGTTTATTTCTGCTTGGCTGTGTGTAAATCCTTCTCCTTATGCTAGAGGAAGATTCCAGAGGCTCATCCTGATGGAGATCTCAGTGTCTGGACAACAGTAGGTTGGCATCAGAATATTCAAGGAGGACTTTCTTGCTCTGTAATGAAAGGGGTATTTTGGGTATGGGGGGAGAGCACTTCACCTGAGTGAGAGTTATTTTTCATCTAAGCCCAAGAATGCCTAGAAAACTCGGGGAAAGTTTGTTGTGCTGCTGCTGTGAGCAGGGAAGGGCAACTCCTGCTGACCTCGGAGCTGTGCCTGGTTCAAGAAAATATGTATCCAGAGTTTTCATGGTGGTCCTGAATGACATGTTCTTCGTGTCCTTTCTTCCCTTGGAAGGAGGACAGTCTTTCCCAGCAGTCTGGTTCCTTTGGGAGCAGCTTGCAGATGTTCAGAGTGTAGTAATGGAAGCACAGATGTGGTGGTGGTGCTTCCTCTGTGAAGGTTGTGGATGATAACAGTGTAAGGGCACAAAGCTGGGAGCTGGTTTGACTCTCTGGATCTCCTGCTTGGTGCTGGTATTCCAGGAGTACCTGAGACAGCCTTACTAATCCCGTGCCATCCTAGTGCTTGTAGTGCTTTTCTAAGGATTTACTCGATGTGGGTACTTAATGGGCACTTGTTCCTTGAATGTGTTTCAGTAAGAGCTGCTCAGTGGGCTGGTTCCTCAGTGCTTGGCTCCCGTGCTGCAGAGTGGGAAGCAGGGAAGCACTTAATAGCTGAACACTGCTCATGTGACAATGGTATTTGAACCTTAAGAGAATAAAATATGTATCAAATAAGTAAAAGAAGTATCAAACCTGAGCTTGCAATTGGTTTCTAATGGAAGTTGCTCTCAATCCAACTCTTAAAGCTTCCATTTGAGCAAGTTCTCCTAAAACAGATTTATTTTTATCTGTGCTGATGCTGTAAAACAGAAGATTCAAATAGAGGAGGAACAAGAACCCAACCAGCATCTCTGCCTGTATCCAGCCAGAACTGAAGTGTCAGGGCAGCTCCAGTCCTGTGCTGGAGGCAGCTTGTGGGAGTAGGCATGTACCACTCAAAGTGGTCCTCTTGATGCTTCTGTCAGGGAGGGATGTTTGATTGTGGCCTCTGGAGCAGCCCTGTGGCATTGTCCAGTGGTGATTTGGAGAACATTTCTCTTGTCTCACTCTGGAATTTGAAGGCATGCTCCTGTCCAAGGAGAGCATTGGAGTTGCTGTTCAGTGGGTCTGAACTGCCCCAGACAATTCATGTTTAGTCTTTCCTGTGATTTGATATTGGAGGTAGCAGCAGGGAGAGTGGTTTAGTGTGTGCAAGGCCTGGCCTGGAGTAGGATTCATCCCCAAAATTGGACCAGTCAAATGAGAGGAGAGGTATTCCTCCAGCCCTTGCACTACTAAGCATCTGAACAGTGGATGTGAGGGCTCCTTGCTGGGCAGAGCTGACCCAAAAATGGTCAGTGGAGTGGAGTGCAGCTCCACCAGGAGCATGGGCACACTCTGGAAGAAGCCTTGAATGTGTTCTTGACTCTGTGCCTTTACTGTGAACTCCACAGCACATGCTGACATGAGTGCTTCTGCATGGAGCTGGGTAGGGAACAGGTTTTGTACCTGCTCTCCAGTGTGCCTGTAGCAGAGGCTTGTGGGCCCTCTGCAGTGCCCTTGGCAGGCTGGGGTCTTTAGGGTAACTCCAGTTGGAAGGGATCTCTTGAGGTTTTCCAGTTCAGCTCTTGCTCAGAACTGGGTAGGAAAGCTGCTGGAGGGCGGCAGAAATAATGTGTAGCCCAAGGGAGCTCCAGAAGCTAAATTCAGCCTTTGGTTCCCACAAAAACATCCTTTTAAGTGGGTGCCTCCCCTGAGCTGGCTTGGATGATGATCCCCTTCTGAAGGATGCTGTGGTCCTTGGGCTGTCACTGCACACGGAGGCCGAGTGGTGCTGCTGTAGGGCTGGGGTGCTGGGCAAGGCATCTCCAGCCAGGGTTGCACCTTCTATCCACATCTCCAAGCTTGCTCCCCCAATGCTGGTCCCTTAGACAATGACAAAGCAGCTGAATCACAGGTGCTGTCTGTGCTGCTGCCAGCACAGAGGCTGTGCTCGGGCACAGCAGCTGGTGCCACACATTTGAGATCGCCGTGGGGATGTGCCAGCTCCCTCCTTGCACCTCGGCCTGGTTTTCTCCCCAAGAGTGTGGAGGGGTAGGTGGGGCAAACTCCTGAGCTGTCATGCTAAGGGCTGCAGACCTCTGGAGGGTAACTGGGAGCCTGCAGGCAGCAGGGTTTGGGAGTGCCAGTCTAGCAGTGGCTTTATGCCAGCTGAAGGCCTCAGTGACGCTTGTGTGCCATTTCCCAAAGAAAATGGAGTTTGGGTCTAAAGTCTGTCTTTTTTTTTCTGTTGTTTTTCCTTCACTGTAGCCTGCAGAGGGGTCTGGCCAACACCTTGCCCTCTTCTAGAGAGTCCCCCTTCTAAAGGTGGAATACTGGCCTTGACACCCCCAAACTGTGATGCAGCTGAGGATGAGTCACTCACCCTTGTTACCGAGTCAGGTAACACACAGCACAGTTTGCACCCTAGATGTTGTGGCAGATAATTGAGAGGAGTTTGGTACTTAAATATAGAAGTGTTTGTTCTAAAGGCTTGTGAAGCTGAAGCTTGTTGTGCAGAATTTGACCTGGATATGTTAGCTTTTAAATCTCTCTGGGAATGATACATGTTAAAACCTGCTGTATTTCAGTGTTCTGATCTCTTTAAAGACAGCTGTGGTTGTGGCAGCCTGCTTAGTGAATGCAATTACCTGGGCACTTGTAATCCTGAATTGCATTTTAGCTGTCTTTTCTGATTTTTATATTTACCTTGGGCAGCTGTTTTCCCTTCCTAGAAACACACAGGAGTAAATTCTCTGCCTCAGGAAGCTGTGAGCCTTGTTGTCAGCTGGGTCCAGTGCTCTCAGATGTTAATGCAATAATCTTCTGCTTGTTCCCAGTTATGCTGCTGTTTCCATTTTTTCAGGGCAAGTGACTTAACATGTTGGTGCCAGAACCAAGAATAGACCTCAGGTGTCCTGACTCTAATTCTGTGGTTCAGCTGTGGGATCATGCTGCCTTTTTTTATTCCCCTGCCCCCCTTCTTAGCAAACCAGAAATAGCTGCCCGAATATCTTCAGTTTTTCTTCGCCCCAAATATGAAGCGTCTGTGAGGACAGAGGTTCCTCTTTTGTAGTTCAGAAAAAAATGGGCTGTGCTGTAGGTCCTACTTTAGATGGTGGTTGCTGCTGGTTTGATTACATCTGCAGTCTGGGAGCTGCTTTTCTCTAGAGCTGGTAGTTGGCTCAAGACTACTGGGGCTTCTGTGGTGATGCAGCTTGGAGAGGACTGTGTGACTTGGTCTTTACATGGCCCCTCTAATAACAGCACTGACTGGTTTTTTTCAGTGGAGTAATGGGAATATAATGAAATTTGGAGGATTTGAGCTGGGCAGATCCTCTAAATGTATCCAATGTGTTGCTCAGGTGAGCTCCAGGACTATAAGGACTCAGTTCCCTCTAGCTCTGGGCCTTGTCCCATGGCTGCTCTACTTAAAAGGAAGAAATTTTTGTGCCACTGCTCTTGGTGCAGCTTTTCCTTGGGTTTTTTGTGCCCCTGTAAGAGTTTGGTAAACGGGGAGAATCCCTTGTGTGCCTTCCCTGTGCCAAGCAAATCCTGTCCCTGTTCTGTGTGCTCCAGCTCCACATCTGCCACTGCAGCTGCTGCAGGCCCTGCTCCAGTCAATGTTCCTGTGCTGTGGCTGTGTGGTCTCCTTTTGGGCAGCTCCAGGTCCCACAGCTCCAAGTAAGAAGTGCTGAAATTTAGGATTAGACTGGAATGTTGGTCAGCCCTTCCCTGCCATGAGCTTGGAGCTGCTTGGTGGTTGTGTGTGAGGAGGGTAAGCTCACCCTGGCAGCTTGTCTGGCTGTGTGTCACTGCTGAACTGCTGCTGCAGGAGGTGGTTGAGGTGCCCATTTGCTTTTCAGGCATGCAAATGGTTCTCTTGCCATGGAGTTTCTCAGTGTCTGTAGGAGGTGCTGCTTTTTGGCTGACTAAAACATTCAGCTTGCTCCCACCCCACCAGGGCAGAGCTTGGCTGGGTGGTAAAAACTGCAGACGAGCTGTTTTTCTGGAATTGCAGCAGGCTATTGTTTAGGACATCAGGTTTTTTTTGAACTTTACAAGCTTATTTGATGCATGACAAAAGAAAGTGCACTGTATTCAGTCTCCAGGGCCTCAGTCACACTGCTTATCCCCTCTGCTGCCCTGCCCCAAATGTGTAGATGGTGCTGCAGCCTCTGGGCTTGGCAGATGTCACTGAAACCTGGCTCTTGTACCTTATTTCTCCTGGTAAGGAGCATTCCAGTGGGGAGATCCAGGCAGAAAGGTGGACTTCTAGCCTGTGGTGGATGCAGGGGGGTGGGTCTTGACAGCCTGCTGTCCTTCTTGTGCTGAGCAATGTCCCTCTGCCTAACCTCGCTGGAGGTGACCCTCCAAAGGCCTTGCTCAGACAAGTCCTGGACTCTTCAAAGTAGTCTTTTCCCAGCCCTGCAGTGAGTTTCTAAAGGCTGGAACACATCTCCAGAGCATAACTTCTAAAAGAGTGTATGCTCCCCTGGCCCTGGGGCCACGGCCAGTGCGGTGTCAGTGCGGTCTGCGGGTGCCAGACACGGCTGGCAGCTGAAGGACTGGTCCTGGCAAACTGCTCCTGCAACAGGACTTCTTGGCCCACTCTCCATCTGTCTCCAGACTCTGAGGGGTGTGGCAAATGCTGTTCTCAGCCATGGGGGAGCTCCCACTGATGCTCTGAGCGTGGAGAAAGAACTTGAGTGGCAGGACCTGGGCAGCTGCTGGATAAGAGGGATTTTTGCTCTGGGCAAAAGTTACTAGTTATATCCAGTTTATGGATAATTTGACTAAAGTGATGCACCAGGGACTGAAAAGCATCAGCACTGATAGTATGTGCTGTTGGCTGGGTGGTCTCCCAGAGAGCTGAGATGAAGCATTTTGTTCAAAGGGCACTGTAGAGGTGGCTGAGGTTCTGGTCAGCTGTCAGGTGTAAACTCAGTGGATGCTCCATGTGAAATATCTGGATGTGGCACTTGTGCTCCAGTCCAGCTGGTAAGGTGGTGATTGGTCAAAGGTTGAACTCTATTTTGGAGGTCTTTTCCTTCACCTAAATGATCCTGTTGCTCTTAAGCTGTTATCCAAGGCAATGAACTGTCATTTGTCATCACACAGTGTTTATTTTCCCAGAGCCTTTCTTTCCCTGAGCTGCTAGCACCAGCAATCCTTGGGGCTCATCTTAACATTCATCTCTTTCAGAATGGGCATGGGCAAAGCTACCAGGAAGGTCTAAGTATCAAATGGCTGTGAATTACAGCATGCAGTGAAGAACTGTGTGCTCCAAGGTCCTGGGCAGGTGCTGAAGATCTTAAATTGCATGTTGTGACAAGTGGATGGAATAGTAAATGTTGTTCTTAGTGCTTAGATTTTGCATTTTGCTGTTGGGACACCTTCCCAGAGTTTGCTCTGAATTGCATCTTGTGCTGGTGGAGCAATCTGCTTGAGATGGGGTAAACTCATGTTCAGTGGCTGGTAATGGGATTTGAAGGATAATTTGGGGTCTACAGGTAGAGTTGACTTCAAGAGTTGAAGCTACCACTGTGGGTTCAGTGTAGTTGCTTGTTTCTGTCAGGGGTCTGGCTCAGGTGTGATGGGTCTGAGAGTCTTGAGAGCGCTCCCCTGAGTTTTAGGGGCCTTGGGGTGATGCAGGAGTAATGGTATCCAAACAGCAGTCACTAGGGAAAGCTCAGCTAAGGAAGAGTAGTTTGAAAAATGCTCCTTCTCCAGGGAACGGCCTGTGTGGCCAGGACCTGGCAGTGTCATGTGGTGTCAGGGCTGTTCTACAGAGCTCAAACCTGCCAGTGCTGGGCTGGCATGCCCAGAGATGGAGCAGAGCACGCTGGCTCTGCATCAGGCATTAGAGCTGCAGCAGTGAGTCAAAAGTCAGTGCCCAGATTCTATTAAAAGCTCCTTTTCTGCTGTCCCCTGCAGAGGAGCATTGCCATGTGCTTCCCTTGCTGCATTGAGCAGAGGCAGGAAAAGTTCCAGAAGCTCTTGCTGTGTGAGTGATGAATGGGAGCCACATTGACCCCTGAGTTAAAATTTCCCCTCTAGGTGTGAAAAACATTTCTTTGCACTCATGTTCTTTTCTTACCCTGAGAAGTTCCATGGTATTTGCTTTTTCATTTTGGGACTTGCAGGGATGCTCTTGTCTCCAGGAATTGCTGATGCATCTTGTGTGTGTGTTGGGAGTGATTTTTTTTTTTTTTTTCTCTTACAAGAGCTGTGTACTTGGAAGGGGAGACAAGGTCAGCTCTTCAAGAAGTGTGGCCCCAATGCTTTGAAGGCTTTTTTTAGGTGGGCAGGCTGTGTTGGGCTCTTGTGCCCCATTCTTCAGGAGGGGTTTGGTGGGCTGGAGCAGGGAGTTAGAGCAGGATGCCTTTGGGATGGTGCTGAGGAATGAGTGTCTCATGCAGGTGTTTCCTAGGCTACCTGCACAGACTGGTGTTAGGGCACACAGCCTGGTCACTGAGCAAGGATAAAAGTGGAAATGCTGAGTTTGGCTCATGGCTTTTCATCCCAATGTCCCTGTGAGTGGCTGTGGGTACCAGGTGAATCTGAGTCAGGTCCACTGGGTTGATGTGGGGTCTCCATGAGCTCAGTTTGTCCTGTAGAGTGTGTAACCAAGTGCTGCTGGTGCAGAGCTGTCAAAGCTGCTGGACTGGATAGAATCTATCCATGTTAACAGCAGGATGTCAGCACTTCCAGGACATGAGGTTAGGATTGGGGCAGTTGAAGCTGGCAGGATTTTATGCGCCGGTAAATGCCCAGACAGTAGAGCCTTTTAAAGGCCAGTAATCCTGCCACTTCAGTGTATCTCATACTTATACTGGTCTTACTGGTTTTGTAGCTGCTGTGAGAGCTGAGAAATCCTGGGAGAAATGTGTATGTGGTGGCAGAGATGAGGATACCATAAATGGGGCAGAGTAGCTGGACCCTGTAATGCCACTGGAAGCTCCTGATGAGCCTCAAACCCTTGCTGTGGCATCCTTAATGGAGTTCTGGTTCTACATCTCTGCCAACCAGGAGATGCAGGGCAGCATTATCTGGTAGCAGTCTGCCTGGCATGAGCTGCTCCAGGTCTCTGGAATGCTGTGCAGCTAGGGTCAGCGTAGGGCTGCCGGCGTTCCAAACCCACGGTCCTCACTGGCTGGGGAAGGAGGAGGGTGTCAGCGCGGGAGCGTTTGTTGGCAGCAAGGCTTGGGCTGTGGGATCAGCTGCTTTGCTTTGCCTCTTGTGCTGTTTAGTGACTAATCAGATTTTGGAGCCTGTTGGACAGATTCAGCTGTCTCCCCAGAACAATACGCCGGCTGTATTTTTAAACACATCACGTGGCTTCAGAGAAGTCGGCAGAGCAGTGAGCGCGGCTTGCCGGGGCTGGGAGATGCTATGCCCTGCTCGGAGCTGTGACTAGGAGGGAGCATCTCCTCCCTGGCTGTGTCACATTGCCTCGGTCCCAGGGCTGCTGCTGCCCGGGCTCTGCCCAGGTAAGGACTGCTGGGCTGGCCAGTATTTTCCTGTGGCTGCAGGGCTGGGTTTGAGCACAGGTGCTGCCTGTCCAGGAGAGCAAAGGGCAGAAGGTCCCCTTCTCAGTGTGGTCAGAGGTGAGTTCCTAGTTCCATGATGCAGCCAAAACAGGGGAATTTCACAAGGATAAGGCTCTGCAAATGTGGGAAGATATTGTGACTGTTGCTGATGGCTCTGCTTTGAGTTGAGGGAGATGCTTCAAGTAAAGGACCCGCCTATACCTGTGTGACTTCATAGATTGGGGTGGTGAGGTTTTTCCCCAGGTGTGGGACTGAAGATGCCAGCTTCCCTGCAGGTGTGCCATTGGATAATGCAGCTTGGGATAGCTACATCTCAGCATCTTGCCTCTGTGGTGCTCAGCAGCTCTCCCTGGCGCTGACACCACGCTGTCCTAGTGTCTGACCGTGGTGCACTCGAGCAGGATGGTGTTGGTGCTCTCCTGGTTTGGCTGCTGGTTTGGATTATTAATCCTCATCTGTGTAGGAGCTGCTGAAAATCTGGGTTTGAAACCTTGTGGTTCAGCTTGCTGAGATCAGGTGGGGCTTGGAGGAGCTCGAGTGGATCCCAAATTTGCTTTGCTGAAGACAGAAAGCTTCAGGGCAAGCTGCCTTGTTTTGCAGCCTGTGAATAATTAAAACCATTTCTGAATGCTTTGCTCTTTTCACTTGGTTTGGGTACACATTCAGCTTGCTGAGACTTGCTCTTTTTGAATAGGCTGGCTGGTGTTGTGCCCCTGTGGGATCCCTGCCCTACATTCCCTCTCCTTGTGGGTGGCAGCTGCCCCCACATCACTGACCAGGATGTGACTTTATGACCTTTGGATGGCCTGGACCTCTGCTCAGAAGCAGCTCTCTTTGTAGGGAGGCGTTTTCCTGGATTCTCCTCATCTCCTCAGTGGGAGGAAAACCTGCAGTTTGAGGGAAGCAGTCTGACACATCCTCATCTGCAGGCTCTGGGGCAGAGGCCTGACCAGGCAGACTTGCTGTGAATACACACCAGGGGCAGCAAAGCCTTCCCTGTCAGCAGCCCAGGCTGCCCACAGCTGGCTCCTGGCAGGGGTGATGGGAGCAGTGTCCTTCCTACCTGTGGGCCTGAAAATTCCTGCTGGTGGGCCAGGTGTGCCTGCCACTGGTGTGTGCCCCCATCCCTGGGGAGCTGCGCCCCCCTGCCCCAAGCCCCAGCTTGCTCCAGGACGAGTGTCAGGGAATGGCATGGACTGGGCAGAGGGCCCTGTCCCAGAACACAGGTCTGTAACCTGGGATGTGGGATCTCTGAACTTGTCCCAGATGAAGTGTGTTCTCCTGGCCAGTCTTGTCTTATAACCCACCTTTGTTTGTCAGCAGCACCAGGCTGTTCTGGGTTCTGTGCAGCACCATGGCCCAACTGATGGCAAACACCAGAGGTGCCACCTCCCAGACATGATATTTGTGGGCTGGTGGGAGCCTGGTGGCCTCCTGGGCCACAGGAGCCAGGTGGAAGGAGCAGTGTTGTGCTGCAGCCCTGACAGACTCTGTCCCTCTCTGTTGCAGTTCTCAGCATGCTGAGTAACCCTCTTGGGAACGTCCTGAGCAAGCCCCCGCTGGGTTTTCTGCCTTTAGACCCCATTGGTTCAGACCTGCCAGAAAAGTTTCCCACACCATCGCTGAGGAACTCCCGCTCCCTCCTGGACTCCCGCTCCAGCAGCCCCTCGGACTCGGACACCAGTGGGTTCAGCTCTGGTTCTGACCACCTCTCAGACTTGATTGTAAGTTTGGGTCCTGGGGTCTTGTTGTGTTTTTGGGGGGCACAGAATAGCTGAGTGGAGCTACCAGCCAGAGCCCTGCCTGCTCAGGAGGGGGAAAGAATGCTGGGAGGAGCTCTTGTGCACACACTGGCACAGCCCAGGGTTTGGGAAAAAGGCTGCTCATGCAGTCCTTGAGCACAAGTCAGCAGTAGCCTCATGTTTTTTTACTTCTAAGCTAACATTTTTGGTCTGTGCTTGCAGCCTTACTGAGTTACAGTAGCTCCCAGAGGGATTTTTGGTGCTTGAGCTGATGTGTGGCAGGGTGGTGGTATCTGTGCCCTGATTCCAGCAGGGAGGTGGCTGATCCAGCCTGGATTTCTCAGGAGCTCCTGTCCTTGCCTTTCATTGCTCTTCCTATTTGCTGACTGCACTTCTCCATCTCAATAAGGATGGTTTCTTATAGAGCAAACTGGGTCTAGCCTGCTCCTGTTCCCTAAAGCACAGCTAAACTTGAAAGGGAGCAAGTGAGTGTCTGCCTGGCTGCCCCAGTGTGCTCTGATGGGTCTGTGGTGGGTGCAAGTGGCAGCTCTGGGTGCCATCAGGACAGCCTGGCTCCAGCCAGCTCTGTAATGCTGCTGCATGACCTGGCCGTGGCACACAGGAGAGTAAAGCCAGGAGCTGCTCCAGGCTCTGCTGTGGTGTCACCGTGGCCCTGACCCCTCTGTTAGGGTGGGTGTGAAGGACAGAGCTGGCTGGATGTGAGGTTGATTCTGCTGTGATCCACAGTGGAGAATCAGGATGTGTGAGTGGCTGCAGCACCCAGGCAGCGATGGTGGCAGGTGGTGCAGGGCACAGGGCTCTGTGCTGGCCTTGTTGGTGAGGGGCAGGGCTCCCAGCACGGCCCTGCCGTGGCAGCACAGGGACAGATCAGCAGTGCAGCTCGCACTGAGCTGTGCAGCACCTTGCCTCTGCTGTTCCAGTGATCTGAGCTTTCCTTCCTCCTGCCCTGGAAGGGGCTGTGCTCAATGGTGCCCATTCCCTGGTCAGGCAGCCCTGGAGCTGTGCCAAGAGGATGAGTGCCTGCAGAGCCCCTGGGCACTTCCAACAAGCCCTGCCCACTGCAGGCACAGCACAGAGTCTGAGGCTCCTCCTGGGGTTCCCAGTTCTTCTTGAGGCCGTACAGCCAGGGGTAAATGTTGGCTTGGTGGTTTGAAGAGCCTCCTGCTTAAAGATCCCTGCTGCTAATCACAGGTTCAGTGGAGAATGGCCCAGGGCTTTTCTAGGTGCTGGGATGAGTTGGGGTTGCTGCTTTCTTGCCTCTGTCAGGTCTCAAGAGATCCCTGAGAGCTCTCTTTCCTGCCATGAGCAAGGCTAGAGCCCCAGTGTATCACACTCACCCCTGGCACTGTGTGCTTTTACTCAGAGCTGGATTTCCAACATGGCTTTTCTCTTGCAGTCAAGCCTTCGCATATCCCCTCCTCTGCCCTTCCTGCCTCTCAGTGGGGTGTCAAGAGACCCCTTGAAGATGGGAGTGGGATCCCAGCTGGATCAAGATCAGGCTGCCCTGGCTGCAGTAACTTCTTCCCCGGCCAGTGCATCCAAAAGATGGCCTGGAGCATCTGCGTGGCCTTCCTGGGATCTCCTGGACTCTCCAGAAGACCCCTTCAGTATTGAAAGAGAAGCCCGGCTGCATCGGCAGGCAGCAGGTGAGTTGGGAAGGGGGGTCCAGTGGATGGTCCCACACTTTGGAGGAGAGCAGGTGGCCTCTGTGCAGACACTGGCTGAGTGTAGAGCTTGCTCCAAGCCCAAGGCTGACTCTGGCTCTACCTGCTGAGAGAGCAGGTGGGTCAGGGTAGCTGCCTGTGGCTGTGCAGCTCTGCTCAGCCTGTAGTTGAGGAATATGGGGAGGCCTGTGGGGAGAGTGAGCAAGAAATTATCTTGTACTGAGTATTACTGGTGTCTTCTCCAAGCTGTGAATGAAGCAACCTGCACCTGGAGCGGGCAGCTGCCTCCCCGAAACTACAAGAATCCTGTCTATTCCTGCAAAGTGTTCCTGGGAGGGGTCCCGTGGGACATTACAGAAGGTGAGCACACCTGGGAAGTGGGGCCTCATGTCAGGGCTTTGGGTGTTGACCTTGGGGAGGGTGCAGGATGGAGCTTTTTAGAGGGGACACTGACGTTTCTCCTTCTGTCTGTAGCTGGGCTGATCAACACTTTCCGTGTTTTTGGCTCCCTGAGTGTGGAGTGGCCCGGTAAGGATGGCAAACACCCACGCTGTCCTCCCAAAGGTAATATGCCTAAAGGTAATAGCGAACACGGTAGGGTTACTTTTTTCCCATGCTATATTACAGCACGGATGCTGGGATGGTACAGCTGCATGCTGGTGACTGGATGGTACAGAGCACCTGGGGTAATGTCCTGCCCTCACTTGGGTCTGCACCTGGGCTGCAGAGCACTGGTACCCCAAACCCAGCGTCCTCATCCATCTGTAGTAGGATTTGGGCAGAACTGTGGGCTGGGGGAACCTTCTCTGGGTGTTTCTGGAGCCCTGTGTGGGGCTGTGGCTCTGGAACAGCTGCTGATCCCACTGGCAGTGTGTGCAGCTGGGCTGTGGCGTATTGTTACCAGGTTACAGGGTAGGAAGTGGCTGGTTTGGAGGCCCTGTAGTGCCTGATAGCCTCATTCAGTCACCGGAGCAATGTGAGGTAGAGCACTGGCATCCATGGAACGGGCTTTAAAACCCTGGACTGTATTTGAGCCAGGCCATCCTAAATATATGAAACAGGGTCTGTTTTTCTGCAGACCTTGTTGTGGCCAGGCTGGTGGTGCCCACCTGGCATGTCCAGGTGTGGTTTATGGATGACAAACAGTGGCCCTGGACCTGGGCATCCTGCCCCTCATGCTGTGCTCATCCCAGGTTTGGGCTCATCCTAGCCTGGCTTAAATGTAAGAGTCTGCTGGGAGCAGCAAGAGCTACCACACAGATACTTCAGGTGGCACCCAAGAGTGATTTTTGAGGATGACTGGAAATTGGGATGATCTGCTCCTGCTCCAGCACAGCTCTAACAGCTGCTTCTTTCCCTTCCAAAAGGATATGTCTACCTGGTGTTTGAGTCAGAGAAGTCAGTGCGTGCGCTGCTCCAGGCCTGCTCCCAGGACCTGCTGAGCCCCGACGGGCTCAGTGAGTACTACTTCAAGATGTCCAGCCGCAGGATGCGCTGCAAAGAGGTGAGCAGAGCTGTGAGAGCAGCCTGACATGGCAGCAGGGGATGCAGAGGGACATGCCTGGAGGAGGTGAAAGCGGGGCTGGAACGGCAGCTGGCTCCTGGCTTTGACTGCTGTGCCTGTGGTAGGGATGTGTCAGCTCGGTGTTTGTGTCCCTCATAACAGCTTATGTCAAAACCAACCTGGAGCTCCTGGGTTGGTGGCAGACCCTGCCTCCAGGCTTCAGTTAGCTTGGACAGAGCATGGAAACCAGGATTTGACTGCTCTGTGCTGCTTCCATCATGCCCTTGCTTGCAGAGATAGACTGGGATCCCTCAGGTGCTTTGTCAGGCCTCCTCTGCTTGCAGAACAAATGACTCATGCTCAGCAGTCAGATATTTTGTATCCCAGGCCACTCCCCAGCATGGCCTTGGCTGGCTGACCTGTGCTTTGGGGGTGCTGGGGCTGCCCGGGGCTTAGCTTGGGTTTATGGGAAAGGGGAGACCTCAGATCACAGACAAGTGCCTGAGTTCAGGGAGTTAAAGATGGAGATGCAGCTCTTAATCTAGACAGGCACAAATTGTGCTCTAGACTCCAGAGCCTTCAATCAGCTGCAGAGCAGATGGGAGCTCCTCATGGAGCTGGCAGTGGGTGATTATTCCAGTGGTCCACTCCAACATCAGGCTCCTGTGCTGGGAGGTACCTGACTGGGCCATAAACACAGGTTGGAGGGATGTGGATTGTCCTCTGGCTGCCACCCATAAGGAACTGCTGACTTGAGTTCCAGTTCAGCTGGAAGCAGAGTTTGTTTTGTCCCCTTGTGGGTTTTCTTGGAGGTGTCTGGAGCTGTAGATGGATGTGGACCCTGAGCAGCAACAGATAACAAATGATATTTGCAGCTCGGGGTTGAAGTCTGAGGTTCAGGGGTGCTCCTGGTTGCAGGTGCAGGTGATCCCATGGGTGCTGGCCGACAGCAACTTTGTGCGCAGCCCCTCGCAGCGGCTGGACCCCAGCAAGACGGTGTTTGTGGGGGCCCTGCACGGGATGCTGAATGCAGAGGCCCTGGCAGCCGTCATGTACGACCTGTTTGGAGGGGTGGTCTATGCTGGCATCGACACCGACAAGCACAAGTATCCCATAGGTAAGTGATGATTCCACTGGGATTGGTGGTCACCCCTGACATGTGGTGAGGAGGCTGCAGTGTGCCCTTGGCTTGTCCTTCTGTTGGAAGTCTGCCCAGGTGCCAGGCTCAGAGAGCAGATGCTGTCCAACCTCTTCTACAGTCTGTGCTTCTCATCTCCTGGCCTTGGGAGAGGCAAGACCAGCCTTAGGCTGGCCTGATAGAGCTGATGTGTCTGGGAATTGGAAAGTCCTGGATCATTTCAGAGCAGCCTGAAGTTTCAAATATGCCTTTAGGCATTGTTGAAGGTTTCTCTGTCCTTGTTCAATGCTGTTAGTGGTTGTTGGATGCTGCTGTAGCTGCTTTTCCATTCCCAGGGCAGAGACAGCTGTGAGTCTTAACCCATTCTTGGGCTCTTGTTACCAGAGCTGAAACATGGTGTGTCATGACCTGTGAACCTTCCTGGAGGCCAGATGGGCCAGGAGACAGCACTGAGGTGGCTGCTCTGTTGGAAAAAACCCACAGCCTGTGCCTGAGGACCAGCTTTCCAGACTCAGGCTGCAGCAAGTCATAAATTTTCAGAGAGCATGGATCTCCTGGTGTTGCCAGGCAGTAACAGTGTCAAAGCTTGGTAGTGCAGAGTTGTCAGTGCTTGGTCAGTGTCCTTGGATAGCAGTCAGGCTTTTCTGGGCAAGGGCTCAGGTTTAGGATGTGCATGAGGTGCTGCAAAGTCCCTGAAGTGCCTCTATGGGGACAGTCTCAAGGGGGGTGGGAATGGAAGGGAGTGAGACTTCAGGCAGATTCTCAGTGTGACTGTGGATGAGGTGTTTCAGAACCTCCCTGTGAGGTCCCAGCACGTGACCCCAACCTCCTGTGGTTCATGCAGAGCCCAGGTTGCTCCAAGTAGGCAAGATCCATCTCCCAGCAGCTCTGTGGCACTTCCACCCTTGGAGCTGTCTGATAGTTGCAGCAGTCAGAGCTCAGTTTCGGTAACTAAGCTGTGCCCTGGTTGGTTGTGCTGACTGAGGACATCTCCTGTAACCCCAGGCTGGATCCAGGCCCTCCTGCTTGTGTCCTGTGCAATGCTTTGGGAGGGGAATGGATGGGTTTTGGGTTGCACTTCATCCTGTGGCTGAGCTGTAGGGATCTGCCAGTGTCAGTCCTGGAGCTTAACAGACCTTGGCTGGAAGCGAGTGGTGCTGGAATGCTGCTGACTAGCAATGAGGCTGCAAAACACAAGGCTCTGGAGTGAGGGGGAGGCTGGGAATAAAAGCTGCTGAGCTGTCTCAGCACTGGTGTGTATCAGGTGTAGTGTGAAGCTCTCCTGCTGCTCCTGGGAATGTGGTGCCTGGAGGAGGCAGGAGGATCCCCTAGGCCCTGGATACCATCTCCCTGTCAAAACTGTTTCCCTGTCTGAGTGGCACCAGGGAAGGGGTGGTGCTGACAGTGGGTTCCTTCTTGATCTCTGCTGTTCCTCTCTAACAGCTGTGGTCTGGCTTATTCCAGGGTCAGGCCGTGTCACCTTCAACAACCAGCGCAGTTACCTGAAGGCTGTGACTGCTGCATTTGTGGAGATCAAAACCACCAAGTTTACCAAGAAGGTGAGTGGGGCTGGTGGGACAGCCCAGGGAGGGGTCTGTGTGATGGGTGTGGTGCTGCTGGGAGCAGCAGTGTGCATGGAGCCTGCCCCATATTCCAGCTCAAGCAGCAGGAAGTGGGACTGTTGCTCTGCCAGCCCCAGGGGTGCTGCTGGGGATGGATTGGAGGTACCAAGGGAGAGAGGGCAGTCACCCTGGTGCTGCTCCATGCCACTGCCTCATTCTCCTGCAGGTTCAGATTGACCCGTACCTGGAGGACTCCATGTGCCAGGTGTGCAATGCCCAGCCTGGCCCATTCTTCTGCAGAGACCAGGTAAGGCCACTTCTCCTGCAGCCTGTGCTCGGGGGTTTCCTCCAGGAGGGGGCTGCCCCTGTGGCTGGTTTTGGGGATATATAACCTGGCTCTTGCCCAGTGGGCAAGATGGGGCTCAGCTGGGAGGGTGGCCTTGCTTTGGAGGAGGTGCAGCCTTCCTGGGGAGGGCAACTCTGGTACTTGCCAGGAGGCCCAGGCAGGCAATGTCCACCCAGCTTTGAGGCCAGGGTGCTGCAGTTTGCTGGTGCTGTGCCAGCACTGGGCCCTAGAGCGGGAATGACTGGTGCCCCTGAGGGGAGGGAGGCTGCTGCTCTGTGGGCCGTGATGAGCTGGGGTCAGGGTGCATCCCCCTGAGGCACAGGGAGCTCTGGCTGACATCACATCACTGCCATGAAGGAGCTTGGCTGGGCTCTGGCAGCTTCCTGCAGAGCTGGGATGGGATATGAGCAGGAGGCAGGAATGCCATGGAGTGATGGGAGAGCCCAGCTGCTGCCCCAGTGCACAAGCCCTGATTTTCAAATCCATTCAAAAGATGGAAGCTGGGCACAGCAGGCCCTCCACAGCATGGCTGGCATTCCCTCTCCCCAGCCCATGGATCTGCCGTGCCGGTGGGTGCCGTGAAACGGGGCAGGGAGCAAGGGGAGGAGCGGCTCTGCTGGTTCTTTGCTGCTGGAGACGCCCCAGTGCTGCCCCTGTGCTCTGCCCACAGATCTGCTTCAAGTACTTCTGCCGCTCGTGCTGGCACTGGCAGCACTCCATGGAGGTCCTGCGCCACCACCGCCCGCTGATGCGCAACCAGAAGAACCGGGACTCCAGCTAAGGGGCCGCCGGGGCGCGGGGCGGGCGCGGGCAGAGTCCTGGGAGAAGCTGCCACGAGGAGAGCGCAGCAGCGCCTGCCGGAGCCAGGCCCGGCTGGGAACGTTCTTCCTGAGGACTGACGGGGAAAAAACAAAAATCTTACATTCATGTTTGCACTTGCTGGTCTTTTTGTTTCTGCACTAATGCACAGTGAGTTTTGTTGGGGTTTGTTTGAGGGTGTTTTGAGGGGGGGAGTGCCCCTCAAGCCATTCTGCAGTTCCCAGACTTTGGTTCCTGGTTTGCTGATGAGAAGCAAAAATTGAAAACGAATAAACCCAACCAACCAAGGGCCATGTGTCGCGGAGGCGTCGCCACAGGCGCCTCCGCCCTGGTTTTTTTATTTTTTAAAGGCGCTTTTTTACATTCCTTGCAATACTGGTGGAGAGAGCGCAGGTCTCATTGGTCATTGTTTTGCCGTTGCCATACAGTGCCTTTCCATTCATTTACCCCCACCTGGATGGTGTGACCTGGGTGTTCAGCTGGCGTTTTTTACTGTAACAACAAGGAGACTTTGCTCTTCATTTAAACCAAATCATATTTCATATTTTACGCTCGAGGGTTTTTACGAGTTCCTTTTTACACTCTTAAAAACAGTTTTTAAGTCGTTTGAAATGAGAGATTCTTTTCTTTTCCTGGCAGCTTTTAACATTATTGCAATTTGTGTCTGGGGGCTGCTGGCAGGACGTTGTAAATCCAGGGATTTGCAACGGGACAGGCCGGGCTTTGTTTTTGTTTTTGGATTTGAAACTGGATGGGATGAGGATCTTTGAGCTGCTGTATATAGTTTTAAATAGTTTGTTGCACTTTTTTAAGTTGCACTTATGGGGGGTTGATAGAGGTTTTTAATCACACAAAGTCACAGGACTTACCTTTTCTTTTGTAACAAGCTAAAAAAGGGCTGCGTTTGGTGGACGATGAAGGTTCCTGGGAGCCCTTTCTCTTAGAGGGGACAAGTAATTTTCCTTTCCTTCCCGAGATGTTTGGAGTATCAGTGCAGTCGACTGAAATGCTGCTGCTGGGATTTGAGACCTTAATTATGCTGATCATTATTATTTTGTTACTTTCCCCTCTATTGGAAGCTGTGTGCCAAAGAACCAGTGTCATAATTTCTCCCTCTTTACTATGTTTTTTTTTTTTTTTCTTTACTGCTGAGCTGATGTTGCATTGTTGCATATCCCAGCTGCTCTTTGTGGGGTTTTGTGAAGCTGTGTGTGAAGTCTCTACCTCATTGTAGTATATGCAGGCAAGACTGCACTCTCCTACAGACGTGTGGAGTAAGCTGTGGTGTAGTTTTTGGCACATAATAAACACGTTGCAGCAAAAAAAAACCCAATTTTCTTGTGCCTTGTGTGCTTCGTGGGAGATCTCTGCAGCTCAGAGGGGCTCTGGTGTCACTTCCCGGAGGTGTAGGGGAAGGTATGGATGTGGTTTGGGGGGAGGGATGGATGGAGCTATGAGATATGAATGCTGTCGGTGGGTAACTCGGTTGGGAGGGAGCTCTACCTGCTAGGCAATGCATTTTCAGGTCCCGCTTCTCCGAGGTCCCTGCAGGCCTCTGGACTCCAGCTGGAGCTCCCCTAATTGCAGCACAAGTTGATGAGGCTGATCGGAGAGGAGGCGGTGTTGCCCTGTGTTCTCCTACTGTGGCAGTGCAGGTGCTGCTCCTGCAGGGCTCCTCTCTGTGGGGCTGGGGAGGGCGGAGTTCGGACTGACGCTGCCACAGCGGACACCTTGTTGTGCCCCGTTTCCCTGGAGCACGGAAGGCTCTGACCTCTTTCCCGGTCCCACCGCGCTAACTCTGCAGCAGCCTCGTTGTCAGCGCTCCTCCTTTGGGCCTGGCTGCTGCCGCTTCCATGGGTGCTGCGAGTTTGTGGCTACTCGGTGTCCTCTCTCGAGCAGGGCTGGGAGGGGCTGGCACCGCCGGGATCTGAACTTCCCTTCCCGGGCCGCTCCCCGCGGATCCTGTTCCGGGCCGCGGGGCGCTGCGGAGCGCCTGAGGCCGCGGCCCCGCCGGAGCCCTCCGAGCCGCCAGGGGGCGCGGTGGCCCGTGCTGACTTCCGGTGCCTGCCGTCCTCCTCCCGCTCTCTTTCCGCGGCCGCCGCCGACATGGTGGGTGCGGGTCCGCCATCCGCCGCCATCCGCGGGCGGGCCCGCGTCCCCACGGCGGGGAGCGGCTGGGGTGACCGGAGGGGACCGGGGCGGGGGGCGGTGGGGGGCGGCGGGGGCCGGGAGTGCTGGGGAAAGGGGGACTGGGCCTGGGCTCGGCGGAGCCTGACCGGCGGCCCTCCCGCACACCCCGCCTAGGGACGCGTTCGGACGAAGACGGTGAAGAAAGCGGCGCGGGTGATCATCGAGAAGTACTACACGCGCCTGGGGAATGACTTCCACACCAACAAGCGCGTGTGCGAGGAGATCGCCATCATCCCCAGCAAGAAGCTGCGCAACAAGATTGCGGGGTGAGGGACTGCGGGCCCCGAGTGGGCTTTGGGTACCGGGGGGGCCCCGGATGGGCTCTGGGCAGCTGGGGTTGTCCCCGGGGGTTTGGGCATTGGAAGGTCCTGGGGAATTCGGGCAGGGTTTGGGGGTTCCTGCTGGCCCCTGCATTCGAAAGTGATTACGGTCCCACCCGTGGCCGGGTCATTGATAGTGCAGGGAGAACAGTGCGAGAGTTTTCCCGTGTTTGGGGGGGTCTCTGTCTCCCCCAAACCCTGTTGCTGTCGGACACTTCGTCTCCGCTGTCCCCGGAGGTGGTGGGATATCGCCGGGGTAGATGGTGGCAGCTGTCCTCGGTGTGCTGTGGTTCCAGGATTTGGGGTGTGGGGATGGGTGACGTGAACCCTGGGAAAGCCCAGGACACCCCCGTGTCCCTGCAGGTATGTCACCCACCTGATGAAGCGAATCCAGAGGGGCCCTGTCCGCGGCATCTCCATCAAACTGCAGGAGGAGGAGAGGGAGAGGAGGGACAACTACGTCCCGGAGGTGAGGCTCCAGCTTCCCCATCGCTCCATCCTGCCTTGCCAGATCTCTGTAAACGGTCCCAAGTTTCTTTAAAACAAACCCTCAGCCAGGACGAGCCTGAAGACGGTTTGGATCAAAGGGGCCGGGGTGGATCCCTCCAAAGCTGTTACCTGGGACAGGAAGGGCAGTTGACTTCTTGTGGTTTGGTTTTCTGACTTAAAACTTGGGGAAAAAAGAATTTGATGGGAAGTAGGATATTTCATAGTGGCTGAAATCCCTCCTCAGAGGGAGGGATTTGGTAAAACCCTCTTGCCTTTAACCCTCTGTTTGGACGGGGTCAGGATCTCACCTGTCACCTGGGTGAGGTCATTCAGGAGCCCTTCCCTTTTTCTGTTTCTCCTCAGTCTTGTAGCCTTCAGACACAGCACATCTTGCCCCTTTCCCAGCTCTTCCTGGAGGCTCCTGGCAGAGCTGCTGGTTTCTGTGCTGGCACCAGAGAAGGGTTACAGGGAAGGGACTCCAAGCAGGGAAGGGGTGTCCGTGCTGCAGCTGTTGGTGCAGTGTCAGCACACAAACCTGTACTGTTTGTGGTTTTGTAGAAAAGTCCTGGTGTTATGGAGCTCTTGGGGAAGGAAACTTGTGGGAGGTAGAGTTTGGTGTCTGGACAGGGCTGGAGGAAGTTTCTCTGGGACTGAAGAGCAGGAGGGCACAGGTCCTGGAGGTAGGACAGCCTTTGTTGGCACTGTGGTGGATTTGTGTCACAAGGCAGTTGTGAGTGTCACTGATCACTGCCAGCACTGGTGCAGTTGAAGGTCCAGTGCCAGCTCCTCAACAGCCTCGGCCTGGAGCAGGTTGGGTCTCGGTTTCTGAAGATTTGCCATAAAACAAGCTTTTCCTTCTGCTGCTAGTGACCTCTTGCAGTGTTCAGTCAGGAAAGCTGTGTTCCATCAGGATGCTCCTGGATCTGCTGCTGGAACTGTTCCCCACAGCAGTGGGATGAGACCAGAGTGGCTGTGCAGACACCCAGGTACTTGTGGGGCTTTATCACTTGTACCTTTTCTCTTCCCTCTGTGCCCAGGTCTCTGCCCTGGACCAGGAGATCATCGAAGTGGACCCGGACACCAAGGAAATGCTGAAGCTCCTGGTGAGTAGCCACAGCTGTTCCCTGCCCAGCTCCTGGCATTTCCCTGGCACAGCTCCTGCTGCCCTGAGTGGCTGGATGGTGTCAAGTGTGTCCCTCTGCCCTGGGTCCTGAGGATTAATTCATGTATGGCTTTTGAAAGGGTAGGTGCGTGGGGGCTTTGTCACCAGCACGGTGGGGTTGTTCCTTACCCTCCGTTTCTGGTGATTCCCTCAGCAAGGAGTCAATCTCCAGAGCAGACTGGTCTCCCCTTTGTGCTGCCCACACCATATTCCCACACCTTGCAGAGTGGGCAGGATGCTGTGATTGATCCCGTTGTTCCCATGCTGTTTTCCAGGATTTTGGCAGCTTGTCCAACCTGCAGGTGACACAGCCCACAGTGGGAATGAACTTCAAGACGCCCCGAGGAGCGCTCTGAGTCTGTCCCTGTGTGTCGCTTTTCCAATAAATGTGAGGAAACCATCTCAACCTGCCTGGTCTTTAGACACCCGAGGGATGAGGGAGGGTGGGTTCTTGGGGTGGTGCATTGGAGCACACAGAGCACTCAACACCTTCATGTGTGCCAGCATCTTTTTGGGTTCTTTCCTGGCAGTTTGGGGTGTGAGGTGCAAAGCTTTAGTTTTAGAGGCTCTCCTGCCTTTGGGGCAGTGGCAGAGAGCAGCCATGGTAACTCCTTGGAGCTTGTTGGGAGCCTGTCCCAGGTTTGCCTGTGCTTCCTTCAAGTGGACAGCCTGGGGATTAGGCTGTGCCACAATAAAGTTGACTCTACTGGTCACTTTCAAGTGAAAAGTCTTAAAATTCCTTGATTAATGAAAGTAAGGAGACCTGGGTGTGTTCCTCCAAGGAAAACTTGCTTAAACTCTAGTTAAAGCTTAAACCACCACCACCCTGCCCCAGAATGAAAAGAAAATATTTGTGGTTTGGGGAGAAATATCTGTATTTATGTTTGTTGTGAAATTCAGTTTAAGTAGTTACTCAGAGAAGCAAATACTGCAATAACTGTAGCCAATACTTAGATAACACATGGAAGACTGAGCTGTAGTCAGGTAATTTATAAATGAGCTGGCAGCTCTTGCATTGAAGATTTTGCTGCTCCAGCTACCTGTTCCTTACAATTTCCTCTTCATTTCGGTCTTCTCACAGTAAATGCTGAATTTGCTTTGAACCCAGTACGCTGCATAGCCTGAGGTGCCGGGGGTAAAGTCATGGAGTTCCCCCTCATATTTCTTCATGTCCCGTGCAGAGGCATAGCCTGTGGAGGGAAAATGAGCTCGCTGAGTCCCTCCATCTGCCCCATCCACAGCTGTTTCCAGGTGTATTTACCTGTCACCATGTTGTTTATCGGGTATTCTTGGAGGGCACGGTATGGAAATTCTCCCTGGGCAAGTGCTTCAGAGTCTGTTTCTTCACTGCTGTATCAGGAGGCAAAAAAAAACAAACCACTTCCTATGTGCTAGGGTTGCTTGGAATCAGGGCGCATCCAAATCCCACCAGCCAAGGTAGGAAAATACCTCTCAGCCAGGTCGAGTGCCTCCTCCTCTGGTTCTTCCTCACAGCCATTTCTTGCTGCTTCTGGTTCCTCTGGCAAGTTTTTGTTGGGCTGTGAATATCAGCACAAGGAAGAGTTTCAGTTGTACCCTGGGTTACCTGCAGAGCAGCTGGGACACACCCTCTGAGTGCATGGATTTTTAGGGCTCGTGATTTCAAGCATAATTCAGTTAAAATTTAAGGGCATTCCTGCTTCAAAAGTGCTGGGAAGTTGCTTTGAGAGGAGAAGTGGGCAGTGAGATGGGGAAGGAAAACACCTCACTGAAGGGCTGAGCTGAGCCTGTGGCAGTTGGAATCCCTGGAACAGCACAGTGCTGGGAGACTGGATAGTCTGGGCAAGGGAGACAATCCTGCCAGTGCTGTCACAGCAAGCACAGGGAATCAGAATCAATGAGGCTGGAAAAGACCATTGAGCCCAACCAGTGACCAATCATCACCTTCCCACCTAGACCAGAGCACTGAGTGCTATGTCCAGTCATTCCAGGCAGGCCATTCCAATGCTTGATCATCCCTTCTGGGAACAAATTCTTTCTGATGGGCAACCTAAACCTCTCCTGGTGCAGCTTAAGGCAGTGTCCTCTCATCTTGTCCCTTGGTCCCTGGGAGCAGAGGCTGACCCCCACCCAGCTGGCCCCTCCTGTCAGGGAGCTGTGTGGAGCCAGACTGCCTCTCTGAGCCTCCTTTGCTCCAGGCTGAGCCACTTCAGCTGCTCCTTCCCCTGTTCCCTTCTCTGGACCTGCTCCAGCACCAAAATGTCCTTCCTGAATTAAATTGAGGGGTCCAGAACTGGACACAGCACTCAAGTTGGGGTCTCAGCAGTGGCCAGAACAGGGGCAAAATCACTTCCAGATCCTGCTGGTCACACAGATGCCATTGGTATTCTTGGCCACCTGGGCTCATGATCAGTTTCTGTTAATCAGCACTGCCAGGGCCTTTCTTGCTGGGGTGCTTTCCAGCCACTCTGAGCCTGTAGCTCTGCAGGGGTTACTGTGGCCAAAGTGCAGGACCTAGACCTTGGCCTTGCTGACCCTCATACAAATGGCCTTGACCCATTGATCCAGCCTGTCTGGGTCCCTCAGCAGAGCCTTCCTAGCCTCCAGTAGAACCAGACTCCCATGCAACTTGGTGTCATCTGTGTGTCTGCTAATCGTGGGCACAATCCTCTCATTCACATCATCAATAAAGATACTGAATAGGGCTGGGCCCAACACTGATCCCTGCGGGACACCACTGGTGAACAGACACCAATTGTCCAAGCTGTGGGCTGCAGTTTTCCAGGAGATGCCCTGGCATTCTGACGTCCAGGTAGGTGCATCCACAACCTTTCCTTCATCCACCAGGTGGGTCCCATCGTCATGAAAGGAAATCAGGTTGGTCAGGTACGATCTGCCCTTCCTAAATGCTGGCTGGGTCTGATCCTGTGGTTTTCCTGTATGTGCCGTGTGATGGCACTCAAAGTGATCTGCTCCATAACCTTCCCTGCCACAGGTCACACTGCAAGGCCTGTGAATTCCCTGAATCCTCCTTCCAACCTTTGTGCATGGGTGTCACATTGATACCTCATCTTCTGGGACCTCCCCAGTAAGCCAGGACTAACAAATGATGAAGAGTGGCTTGGCAAGCTCTTCCTCCATCACCCTTGGATGGATCCCATCCAGTTCCATGGACTTGTGAGCATCGAAGTGGCACAGCAGGTCACTGCCTGCCTCCTCCTGGACTTCTGGGGGTCCATTCTGCTCCCTGTCTACCAGCTCAGGGGACCATTTGTCCTGATGCAACCAGTCTTTGTGTTGAAGACTGAGGAAAAGAAGGTGTTAAGTACCTCAGCCTTTTCCTAGTCTTTGGTGATGGACACTCCAATAAAGAATGGAGGTTTTCTTTGGCCCTCCTTTTGGTAATAAAGTATTTATACAACTATTATCCTTTACAAGAGGTGACCAGATTAAGTTCTAACTGAGCTTTCACCTCCATCAATTTTCTTCTTTTTGCATGGCCTAAAGACATCCTTGAAGGCTTCCTGAGTTGCCTGCCCCTTTTCCCAAAGGTGCTCTTTTTTCCCTAAATTCCTGTAAAAACTCCCTGCTCAGCTCAGGCTTGTCCTCCAGCACACACATGTGTAATACAAATTTTTCATCTTACCTGTTCTTCAAGGGCATCTGCCTTCTCCCAAATAAACCGTCCAATTTTGCTTCTGATTTCTGCCAGGAACAACAAAACTACTGACTGTGAGAGCATCAAAGAACAGACTGTGGCAGTCACTGCCAGTGTGATGCCCTGCAGGTGCCTCTGGGGACAAGCCCAAACCCAAGGTCCTGCTCCTGGGCCAGGGCAATCCCAAGCACAAATTCAGGGTGGGCAATAATGGAGTGAAAGCAGCCCTAGGAGAAGGACTTGGGGGTGTTGATGGATGAGAAGCTCATGGATATGACCTGGCTCTGGGGTCCCCAACAGCAGCAGCGTGTGGAGCTGCTGGAGAGAATCGAGGGGGCCATGGAGATACTCCAAAGGTTGAAGCCCCTCTGCTCTGGAGCCAGGCTGGGAGAGCTGGGGGTGCTCACCTGGGGAAGAGAAGGCTCCAGGGAGAGCTCAGAGCCCCTGCCAGGGCCTGAAGGGGCTCCAGGAGAGCTGGAGAGGGACTTGGGATAAGGGTTTGGAGGGACAGGACAAGGGGAAAAGGCTTCAAACTGACAGAGGGCAGGGTTAGATGGGATATTGGAAAGAAATTCTTCCCTGTGAGGGCAGTGAGGGCCTGGCACAGGTTTCCCAGAGCAGCTGTGGCTGCCCCATCCCTGGGTATGTTCAAGGTCAAGTCATTCTGTGATAATAGGTGGGTGATACTCTGCCCTCTAGGAGGAAGAGCCACTCCCAAGCTGAACGAAAAGTCCCTCCCTGCAGACAAGTTCTAGTTTGCACCAAGGCTGCAGTCATGGGGGATTCCCTGGGAAAATACCCTCAGATGATTTTTTTGCCTTACCTTCTTGCAGGCAGGCAGGGGGCAGGATGAAATGGCCCAGAACCACCGAGGGCTTCTCTCCGCTGCATGTGCCTGCACACACTGAGAGGTAACAGGAGTGAAAGACTGTGGCTCTGCCTTCCAAGTAACTGAGGCTCTCGTGTATGCTGGAAGACAGAAAGAGAGCTGGTTTCCAAAGGAGAACCTGGAAGCAAACCAAAACATTTAGAGGGGTGTTGTCATTAAACCTGCTCTGATATTTTTACCAAAAGCACCTAATTTTCTGTGATTTTCTAGCTGTGAGACTCTACCAGTCACATCCTGTTACGGTCCCAGCTGCCACCATCTCCCAGGACAGCCTGGAGGAGGGACAAGGGTAAATGTATTTTTAGGGATTACAAGGTCCCACTCTGCTCTTGAGGTGAAACTACTTCAGGGAGGGCAAAGCCAGGATATTTCTACAATTATCCTTCACCACTCTGCTTCCTGCTCACACAGCTGAGCAAGGAAGTGGAGGTGTAGGGTGCTCCAGCCCTCACTGTCCTTCTTAGAGGGGAATTAAATCTTGTTTGCAGGGTTTAAAATATTGAAAACATTGAATATATATATATACACACACATAAAATTATCCCAAATTCCCCTGGGGGAACAGGCTGGTCTGGCAGCACATTGTTGCAGAAGAAAAGTTGCTATTCTGTGCTTATTGGAATTCCCCTTGCTTAGCTGGAGCTGGTGGCTGAAAGATTCCAAAATTTGAAGCCAGCTTTAAGCACTGGTGTGTTAAAAATAAACTACTTAATCTAGCCTGGCAAAGCCTAAAAGAAACATCACAGCTTCCTTTCCCATTAATATTTACAGGACGACATAATGAATAAATATAAATATTCACTGATATTGAAAAAGCAAGGAAGATCCTGAAAACTTTCCTTATATTTGTACAAATGTTCCATAGCTCTCTATTTTTTTTTATTTTAAGCATTTTAGCCCTTTTCCATCCATTTTTACCCCAGTGCTTCCTTTTACCATTAATTCACACTGGCTTTTTAGCACCAGGTTCCTTCCTTGGGAATTCTCTCACCTCTGTTTTAGATGCTAATTTTCCTGTAGATAATTCACAGCCAGCAAGAAACCAGCACACTTAATTTAATTTATATCACAGTTAAGCCCCTCTCAACACATGGATGTTTTTTCTCTATTCTGTCTATCTACAGCTTAGTGTGGGTGTGAGTTTCCTGACCCCACATGGCAACAAGGTTCTGGCAGATCCAGGCCACAACTTTAAAAACACCCCCTTAATTTTTACACGATGTCAGTATCCATGAAATACTTTCCACTAAATCCATGAAAGCCTCCTTTGCCCACCTGCGGGTGTCAGGGTGGGTGGCATCGCTGCTGAAGAGGTAGTCGGCATCCAGCCAGTGAGCGATCGTCCCACCACCGTCTGCTGCAGGGGACAGGAGTGAGGTGAGGGTGGGCATCCAGGGGGTTCCCACCTCGGGGTGACCTGGGATGGGGACAGCTTCTTGTGGGGCTGCAGAGGTGGGCCCTGAAGTGGAAGCAGTGATAGCTCCCCATGGCTGTGGGACTCCCTGAGGGCTGTTCAGGGCTTTTCCTCCTCCCCATGGCTGTGGTACTCCCATTGCTCCCCTGAGGGTTGTTCAGGGCTTTTCCTCAGTGTGGAGGCACCATGGACTGGCCAAATTCATGCCCTGCCCTGTTGTGTGGGTCTCAGACCCACGAAGGGATGACAGGGCTGTGCTGCTACTGCTGTGCCCTGCTGAGGAGTGATGGGGCTGTGCTCCCTTCCTAATTCCCGCTGAGTGATGACAGGGCCGTGTCCCCCACGGATTCCTGCCAGCTCGGTGCCCCGAGGCATCCCTGGTCGTCGCCTGGTTCCCTCACCCCAGAGCCCCCGCGGGCCCGGGCTGACGCTCTGCGAGAACCAAGCCCGGTGTCCGCGGAACATCGCGACGGGAGCGGCCCTGAGGGGAGACGATGGCGGCGGGAGCGGCCCTGAGGGGAGACGATGGCGGGAAGCGGCCCTGAGGGGCTCGAGGGAAGGCGATACCTGCCCTGAGGGGAAGCGGTGGTGGGAAAACCTGGCGAGAGGGAGAACGGCGGGAGCTGGGTCGGGGAGCTTTAAGCTGGATATTAGGGAAAGGTTCTTCCCCCACAGTGTGACCGGGCACTGGAACAGCTCCCCATGACAGCCTGCCAAAGCTCAAAGGGCCCTTGGACAACGCTCCAAGGCACAGGGTAGGCATCGGGGTATTCTGTGCAGAGTTAGGAGTTGAACCGTCTTCTCTTAGTTTTTCCTCGAAAAAAAAAACCCTTGCATTTTGCTGACCCTGGAAACTGCTTGCAGAAAAATTGCTTGTATTTTGTAAAGCACAAATGAGGCTTGTTTCATGCTTCAAGCTTCCCAAGATATCCTTCAGGATACCCCATCTCCTGGGAACTGCCACCAGCAGCAGCAGCAGTGCAACATCCCAAATACCTCAGGACCCCAAGGATGCTGGATAAAACAGAGAAAGTATTTCTGGACATGGTTCTGAAATCCAGCTGTTAAAGAAAATCAGCCTCTTGTGTGGGCATGTGCTGCTCCCCCAAAGACAGGGGATTTTTGAGTAAACTATCAAAATATTTCTTAAGTAACAGCAGAAAAATCCCACGCATGCAATCAGGACAGACCTCTCCAGCGTGGGAAGATGGTGATGATAATGATGAAGTTCCTTTGGAGACAGGGTCATTTCACATTGCCTCAACAGAATCTTCAGTTTCTGAGTTGACTCCACTCCTGTCCTAATTAGGATGAAGCTCTCCTGGTGGAGTGGTTACCCAGCCATTATTCTGGTGCTCTTGAGGAAAGGTGGAACTGAGGTGGTGGAAAGCACCACGGTGGCCCTTCATGATCCACAGCAGAAGGCCAGGACATGTTCCACAGCTCCTTGGGCTCACACACTGGTCTGTACTGCTCCACTGAGGTCTCTGGGAGAGAAGCTGACACCTTTTTCCCAGGCCACCTTCTCTCATACAGGGACCACTGCTGGGGCTGTCTGGTCCCAGAGCTGTGTGCTGTGTCCTGCTGTCCCATGCTGAGTGATAAGCACTGTGCACAACCACCCAGCCATGACAGCCCCACCTGTCCTGCCTTGAACACCCCTCTGATGAACTCAAAGGGATCCCCATAATGGGGCCCTGCCCCTCAGCAACCTCCCACGTGGGTGTTGGAATTGCAGCAGCCTGGATTTTCCTAATCCCTAACCAAAAAAAGAAACCAAAACAACAACTTGGTTATAATGAAAATAACTATGGAACAAGACAATGTCCACCACAAATCTAAAGTGGATGTTCTGTGACACCATCACAGCAAGAAGAGACACAGGATGCCCTGAGCCAGTGGAACCCTTAATCCCATACACGTGATCCTGGTTAAGTCCATTTAGATCCAGTATTCCTCAAGCAATCACTCTGATTTCTTCATAAAATAAAAATGAGCTGATGGCAGTAGCACGAGTTTTGGGCAGTGTCATCAATTCCCCATGGTACAACAGGTCCCAACTGCACTTCTCCATGGGGTCAAGCACAGAGGGAAAAGCAGAACTGAAATTCACCGACACACTCATCTGCTTCCCCCAGGCTCAGCTTTCCAAGATGCCTCAGCCAGAGCTCTCCCCCTTGGAGTGAGCACCATTCCCTGCCATCACTCCTTCTGTGTCCCTCCCTGTGTCCCAAAGGTTCTTTATCCCTTTTTAACCCTTGTGCCTTCCCTTCAGAGCCACGAAGGAGCCTCCAGAAGGCAGATACCACACAAGGGGGAAAAAAAAATTTAAAAAATCTTTAATTCTCTTTTTATTGATGGAAAAATGCTCTTGCATCTTCTCAGTGTGATAAAAAAGCACAAGTGACCATCACACCACCAAGGCTACATATCCACCCACAACCCAGTGGCCATCAGAGCCTGTGAAATCAGTTTGGGATGTCAAATGACTCTGAAGAAACATTTTAAGGACTAGCAGTTTATTAAGGTATAAACATCCTACAAAATTTGGAGCAGTGAAGAGCTACTATTGTTTTTTAAGCAGTAATTGGGCACTTTTAGCTACATGCTCAAAAAGCCTGCAGAGCTGCCTTGATGTGGCTAAGTGATATTTTTAACAAGGCTTACTAGCGAATTTCTGAAAGGAAGTTGATCACTCTTGTGGCTATGACTAAGAATGGAGAGAAGCTTGAGAAGACTTTGACTTGCAAGAAGAATTTCTCAGACCTGTTTGGAGAGATTGACATCAGTCACATAGTGGAACCTTCAATTGTAATTATTTTAGGACAAAAACCAGTTTCCTCAGAGCAGTTTGACTGCAGCATCCCTGCAGAACCACCTTCCAGATTCAGGTAAAAATCTTGCAGAAACTGCTTTTCTGTCCCCTCCTTGGTGGAGCTCAGAGTTCAACAAGTCAAGAGGATCCTTGTTCTCCACCCCAGGGAATTGTCCTGCTCTCAACTCTTTCCATGCCAGCCCAGTAAATCCTTTGTCCCCAGACCACAGTGAAGCCACCCACATCCCACCTTCAGCCAATGTCCCAGCAACCAAAGCCATGCTGTTGTATGGGCACAGCACATTCCAAACCCTCCCTTGGGGCCAGGTTTGCACCCCCACTGCCCAAAGGTGAGTGACAAACCAGAGGAGTGACTACATACAACTTTTTAGAGCCCCACAGGAACTGGGGAATTTCATGTAAAGGTCCTGTCAAGGCTTGTCCCAGGCACAGCTAATCATTAGCCAGCCTCTAACAGGACACATAACTACCGTGTTTTAACCAGGGTTACGTCAGCTGGGCCACATAGTTTCTTTTCCCTATCAAGAGTTAAACTAGAATTTCCCCTTTGCTAAATCCACACCCAAACACACAGATAATCTGAAGAACTTGGAACCCTCAAGAGTGAGACACCCATGAATAAACCCAGAAGTCTTTCTGGTTTGTGTCTCGTGAATCCCACATGGCGCTGCCCTGCCACAGGGTTAACCAGCCTGCTGCCCACCCTGAGGCACAGGGATCTCAGGTACAGCGACTTCCTGCTCCTGCCCTGACAGGAGACAGCACTTCGGGCCCTGAGGGAGCTTTAGGGAACCTGCAACAGCTCTCTGCGGTATCTGACACAGCAACAACATGCAGGGAAGATTTTTTTCCGGAGTTCTCCTTTTTTTGGAGCAAAGGACTCTTGTAGGCACAGGATGGCTGACATCAGACCAAAATAGTGGGCAGAAAGGGTGTGGGAAGAGTTTTATGTCCCAAATCATCATTAATATGATCTACTTTTTGGGTGTGGTTGCTTCTGTTCCTCAGCTTTTCAAACCCTGTCCCCCTACAGAAATGGGTCTGTGTTTCCCTTACCAGCATGCCACAGAGCATTGGAGTAACTCACCATGAATTATCCCAGAGACAGCTCAGAAGTCTGGTTCTGCAGGAAAGAAGCGCAGAGCATTAGATCTGGGGGCAAATGGCAGCCACTCTCCCCCGTCCCCACAAGGTTGTCCCCTGGAAACAGCCCCAATGTGGTAATCAGAGTTGCCCTAAACTGTATCTGAGCCTAGGTCACCACCATCAGCCCCAGCTGCTGCATTCTTCTTTATATCCACACAAAATAAAGCAAAAATTCACTCCGTAACCCATCACCTTCTAGTTAAATTCACCAAGGCAGAGATTGGATGACATAGCATCACCAAATCCCTATGGGTTAACACCAATGCGTGTCCTCCCTGAATCCTTCAGAGGTTTGTGACAGCCTTTTCCGCTGAAACCAAGTTAATTTTCTGTTTCTAATACAAGACCTTCAAAGCCCACTCTGTTCCAACACCCTGCTTCCCAGGAAAAGGAACAGAGACAGCATGGATACAAAGCAAGGAGCTCCAGCATGCAGGAGGGGAGGCGCAACGTACCCCATCGGTAAAGTTGTGGCTCGGTCATGGTGGAATGTGCCACCTTGCAAGTGAAGGTGTCATCCCTTGTGGGGGTGAAGGGCACATAGACCAGGCGCTGGAACTGCCACTTCTCGTTGAAGGACAGGTCCCCATAATTGACGTCGGGAATGGGCTCCCCGTTCTTCAGGAGTTCGATGTCAATCTTGGGTGGGTGAAAGCCAGTGACGAAGCAGTGGAGGGTGTTCTCCTCTCCCTCCTTGGCCCGTAACCGGGCGTAGACCTCGACCTTCGGCACCTCTGGAGGAGCGAAGCCGAGTGAGAAGTGAGGCTGTGGTGAGAATCGCCTCGATGGCAGCACTCGCCCATCCGCCCACCCGGGCAAAGAGACCGCGGACCCGCCGGGACCCCGCAGCTCCTCACCCCCTTCAGGAGCCTTGTCGCCGCCCCAGGCACTCACCACCGGCCGCCTCCAGGTCGAGCAGCGCCAGCAGCACCAGCAACCCGAGAGCCAGGACACCCCGCGCCATCACCGCCGCTCGCCGTCCCGCCGCTTCCCGGAACGCCCCGCCCCTGCCCCGCTCCGCCTTTTATAAACTCCGGATGCCGCGGCCAATCATGACGCCGAACGGCCGTTACGTCATCGGTCTCCGGGCAGAACGGGAGCTCCAAGGTTGTGCGAGCCAGAGCGGTGCTTTCGCTTTCAGTTCCGCGCTGAGTGGCGGGGAAAGACCCGGGCGGAGAACGCGGGGCGTCGGGCAACAGCGGCTGGGCGTGAGCCCAGGTGGGCAGCCCCGGTGTGGGCACAGGCCCAGGGCGGCGCCCGTCCCCTGTGCTGGGCACTGCTGAGGCCACACCTCAAATCCTGGGATCAGTTCTGCGCCCTACAAGGACATTGAGGGGCTGGAGCGTGTCCAAGGAAGGGGGCGGAGCTGGGGAAGGGGCTGGAGCACTAGGAGGAGCTGAGGGAGCTCGGGGGTGTCAGCCTAGAGAAAATGAGGCTCGGGGGGACTTTCTTTCTCTACAACTTCCTAACAGGAAGGGGAAGCCGGTGGGGTTGTGCTCTGCGCCCAAGGAGCAAAGGAGAGGACAAGAGAAAACGGCTTCAAGTAGCACCAGGAAAGGTTCATATTGAATCTTAGAGAAAAGTTCTCTGAAAGTCCTGTCCAACCTTGCCACAGGCTGCCAGGGCAGTGGTGGTGTCCTCATCCCTGAAGAGATTTAAAAGCCCTGTGGATGTGGCACTTGGGGACATGGGTTAGTGGTGGCTATGGCAGTGCTGGAGGAATGATTTGACTTGATGGTCACAGCGAGCTTTTCCAACCTAAATGGGGATAAAACCCACCTCTGGCAGAAGACTTTGCATCCAGGGCTGGTATAATGCAGCCTATGGTGGAGCAAGCACTCCACCTTCTTTTCAAAACCTCTTTCAAAACCTGTGTGGAATGTCTCATTCCAGCAGCTGCAGGGTGTGAAACTGACTGTTGTTTGAGCACAGCACAGACGCTCTGACATAAAACATGAGAATTCTAATACCAAAAAACAGGTTTTCTGATGCCTCCTTCAGAAGAACTGTGAGGCGAGGAATGCCACTGAGTGTCCCAGTAATGCTGCTTAGAAGGAAAATAAAGGGAAAAGAAAAGTCTCTGCTAGTGGGGAGAACACAACAGCATAGTGTAAGTACCAAAACACTAAGTCCCTTTAGGACCTGCTTTCTTAATGCACCTCATTAAAACACAAATTAAATTTAAAAAGCATGTATGGAGAATATCCCAAAGGGAGCAGGTAAATCAGGAGAGGCCAAGCAAAGGAAATCTTGGAAACACTTGTTATCAGTTCCCACTGGCCCAGCTCCTGCTGGGTTTGCTGACTACCCAGTGAGCAGTGCCAGCCTCGCAGCTGAAAACATGCAATGTTTTCCTCAGTGTAGGATAAACAGATGCAGCTGTGGCCAGAGCCTTATCAGGGATCTCAGGGCTCCAGCAGAAATAATCCCTGACTGCTCCATGGGTGGCAGAACTGTTATTAGGGTCACCACATCAGGAGTCACCAGCCTGGTCCAGCTGTCCCCCGGGTGAATCTGGCTCTGCCCAAGTGTACACTCCCCTTGGCTCGGGGAAAGGATGGCAGGACGTGAATCCTTTCCAGGCCCTTTGGGATGTGAATCCCTGGCAATGACTCTACTGTAATCCACAACACCTGTCAGAATTTCCCAGTAAAGAGAACCACAACTCTTCCACACTATGTTTACAAAAAACCACAATGACTTGGTTAGAGTAGTCAATTCTTCCACTTTTGGGACACTTCTGCTTTTATTAGCAGAATATTGGGAGAATTATTTGGGAGTAGATGACATGACCAAGGTGCTCCTGGTATTCAGGGGGATAAGGGCAACTCGCTAGGTTTTGTGGGATGCAGAAATTTATAGCATTAGTATTGGAACCCGTGCTCGATGTAACCTTCCAGAATATTCAACCCCGATAGATCACATCCCAGCAGTTTTCCATAACTCCCCAGAAGGATATCAGCCCCGAGAACACGGCGGCAGTCGAGGAGCGAGGCGAGCAGTGTGGAAGACCAGGCTGTTCCGTGGCCCGCGATCCGCAGGTGGGGTCACCGCACCTCCTCATCCTCCCTGGGCTGCGGGGACCCCTCGTGCGGGGGCACGGCGCGGCGAGTGCGCATGCGCGGGACGCCGCTGGGCGCCGCCATGCTGTACGACAGGCGCATGCGCGAACCGCCGCTGGGCGCCGCCATGCTGTACGGCAGGCGCATGCCGGGCCGGCGGGGGCGGCCCATAAAAGGGGCGGCGGGGACAGTGTGGCCCCGTAGAGGGACCCGGGACGGAGGGTGGGTGAGCGGGAGGAGGAGGAGGAGGAGGTGGTGGCGGCGGCGGCACCGCGGGATGGCGGAGGGCGGCGAGCGCATTGTGAGTGCTTGCCCTGCTCCGCTTCCCCCCTGCCCGCTGCCACCTCCCGGCGCCCTGCTCCCTCTGCGGTGCTCGTTCTCCGGGGCTGGCGCTCGCCGGAACGCTCTGTCTCGGAGTAGACGCTGCCCTGGAGGTGCTGGTGGGATGCTCTCCCCTGCACTCGTGCCCTCGTAGCGGGTTTTCGCTCTGAAGCCCGATGGTGTCTCAGCCCCGCCGCGCTGGTGCCGTTCCGTGCCGGCATTCGCTGCTGCCAGCAGCTTTCGTGGGCTGAGCCGGCGGGTCCCGTCCTCGCTGGCACTGCCGCTGGCTCCTGCTTTTCCCTTTTTCAGCTGTGAGCCCTGTGGGTTGCCTGGCACCACCAATAGAGTGAAGGGGAGGTTGGGTGCCCCTCCGCTTTGGGAGCATGTTAGGGTTACCTCTCCTTTAGCGAGGGATCTGCTGCTTCCAAATTCAGATTCTCGAGGATTTTCTGCTGGTGGAAGATGCTCTTCTGCTGGAAGAGATGGCTGAGGAGGATGAGGAGCTCGACCTGTACAACGAGATGACTTTTGGGTTAGGTAAGACCTTAGGGGAGTCCCAGTGTTGGAGAGCACTCTGCCAGCACTCTGGGGGAGCACTGGGGAGTACCCTGGTGGGCACTGCCCAGGCATTCACCCACGCTGCTGTGTTCTGCTTCCCCCCCTCCAAGACCGAGACTCCACAGAGGAGGATGTCCAAAAACTCCTGGTAGTACCGGAGATAAGCCCTGAGGTGGCCAAAGCACTGGTAGAGGCGACTGGAGGAGCAGCTGAGCAGCTGGAGGAGCTGGCTGAGGAGGAAGGTGGGATAGAGCTGGAGGTGGAGCAGGTTAACTCTCAGTTGGAGGAAGAGGTAGAGGAGCTGGGGACTGAGGAACAGGAGGAAGACCAGGAGTGCTTTGAGGAGCCCAGTGAACTGGGAGACCCAGCAGTGATGAGAGCTGTGCGGAGCAAACCCACGCTGGAGGTGATGTGTGAGCAGACAGGGGTCCCACCTCCATCCCCACACCATCGGGTCCTGCCCCACAGAGGGTGTTGGGGCAGGGAGACAGACCTTTAACTCACCTTTCCTTGCAGAGCCAGGACTCGGCAGTGCTGGACAGCAGGATTGGTACTTGCTGGGGAGAGTTTGGCAAGGAGGACATGGTAAAAATGTCCCCACCCATCTGGTGATGAGGCAGGGTGGCTCCTCTGGTGTCCCCTGCTCTTTCCTCCTGTTTGCTTGCCTCATGCCAACATCTCCCTGTTTTCCAGCTGTCAATGGATCCCTCGGAGTGGGGCTCCTGCCCTGGCAGTGTTCCGCGCCACCTCATGCTGGAGGTGGGTACCTTCAGCCAGGCCTTCAGGGGGTGGCTAATGGGCTCCCCACTACTCTAGGACAATGGTCACACAGGGAATTTAGGATACCTGTCGTATCTCCAAATGGCTCTGGAGGTGCACAGATGTGTCTTGGATGCCGAGACTGTGAGTACCCACCCAAAGCAGAGCCTGGGTTTGAAGGCAAAGTTATTGAATTTGGGGGGACTGGACCCTCCATGCTTGGTGTTCCCATGGGTCCCCAGCTGCTCCACACTACCAGGATGGGAGTCCAGCTGGAGCATGGTCTTGGTTGAGCAATGACTAAAGGTTTTAGTGAGCTGACTGTTGTTGAAGGAACTAAATTGTTCCCAGCTGTGCCCTGTTCCCACCTGCTGCTGCCTCCTCCCTGCAGGATAAAGCCATCCTCCAGGTCTTGGAGAGACCTCCACCATCTACCAACATGGACCTGGACTTTGTTGGCTCTCCTGTGCAGAGGGGCTATGGGGGCTCTCCCTGGCTCAAGTGCCCTGACTTAAGACTGATGTCTCCCAAGCCCTTCCCCCAGTGCCTTCTCCAGCAGGTAACAGGTTTGGAGGTGCTCTTGAATCCCTTCTTTCTCTGCCTCCCCTTCTTGGAGGTGCAGCCTCGAGGACAGGCTTGTCTGAGTGATACCTTCTGTCTCCTGCTCCGCACCAGGCACCCCTGATGTCTCCTCAACCCTTCCCACCGGCTTGCAGACCCCCTCCACTCTTTGCTCCCAACCAGGTAATGAATGTGGTGGGCTTTGAGCCACTGCCATGGTCCCACTGAGGCACCCCTGGAGTGGCAAGGGGATAGGGAGAGTGGCAGTATCTGGGGATAGGAGGAATAGGAGCCAGAAGCAAGCACAGATCTGGCTGACCCCTCTGGGATGCTCAGAGGGGAAGGCTCAGACCCTTGATCTCATCTCTCCCTCTCAGATGGTGGGATATGCACCTCCAACCCCTTTCCAGCCTGGGTCCCCCACTGTGGGCAGCCCACCGCGGCCCCTGGGTGTGCACTTCAGGCCCATGTCCTCTTCTTTGGACCCTGCTCTCATCTTCAGCCCCTCAGCCATGGGCCAGCTGAACTTCAGGTAGCAGGAGTGGGATGTTGGGGTGGGACTGGAGGGGCCCTACAAAGCAGCTGGGCATCACCTCACTCTGGGGATGTCCCAAAACCCCTCCTTGATCCCTGCCTGGTGTTCCCTGCAGCACACCCAGCCACATGACCCAGCTGCACCCCCAGCACCAGCGCATCCTGATGCAGCAGCAGGGCAGGCAGATGCAGAGGTATGGAGGTCTTTGAGGTGCAGGGGAGGGCTCTGGGTGATCACAGCAGGCTGAGGTCTTCTCTTGTGCCAGTGTCTCCCCCAAGAAGCTGTGGTCTCGTAAAGTGGACCCTTATGCTGGACTCATGACTTCCAAGGAGAAGGACTGGGTTGTCAAGGTGCAGATGATGCAGCTGCAGAGTGAGAATATGGATGATGACTACTACTATCAGGTGAGTTCCTGCTGGCAGCACCTGTGGCTTGTTCCCCTGAGGGTGGAGCTTTGGGAGCTGGAGAAACCCTCCAGGAGTGGTGGAGGAGACTCCTGGCTTATCCTGTTGTTACAGACCTACTACCACCGGCTGGAGCGCAAACAGGCAGAGGAGGAGCTGCTGGGCAGGCGCAACAAGCCCCCCAAGCTGGTCACGCCGTTCATCCAAAAAGTGGAGACCTATGACTCTGGTGAGGGGCTGGGGTGAGTGTTGGGGGGCTGAACAAGGAGCTCTGGGATGTGGTGTCACCGTGGTCCTGCTCTTCCGCAGTGGTGCGCATCGCTGGCTCGCTGGGCCAGGTCACGGTGTCCACCTGCTACAGCCCTCGCCGGGCCATTGATGCTGTGCACCATGCCCTCGTGGAGGAGGAGGTAGGTGAAGGGAAGTTAGGGTCCTGAATTGCTGGGACTGCTGCTTTAGGAGCTGTCCTGAGCAGTGGGATGGGGCACACAGTTGGAGGAGATGCCACCTCAGCAGTGGCAGCTTGTGCCTGGCCAAGGGGTGGGATTGGGCTCTGGCCATGGTTTCCCCATGGGACTGCTCTGTGTCCTGAAGTCACCTCTGATCCCCAGACAGCAGCTGGCCCAGCGCTGGGCTGGTGGCAGTGTCTGGGGATGGCTGTAACCTTTGTGCCTTCCTTTCTACCCTCCCTAAGGCCGCAGGGACCCACCTGCTGCGGGCGCTGCACAGGATCGAGAAGGTGAGTGTGTGGTGATTTGGGGAAGGGCAGGATGGTCCAGGTATTCTGTTTTCTTCCAGTGATTTCTCTAAGTGGATGTCTACCTAGGCAGGGTTCTGGATAATAGCCAGTTGGTAGGAGATGCTCCGAGCTTCCTCCTTACCCTGCGTCCTTTCTCCAGCTCTTCCTGCAGCTCCTGGAAGTGGAGGAGGTGCAACAGAAAGTGTCTCTGGCCCTGGGGGAGCAACAGCCCCACAAGCAGGAGCAGAAGAGCCAAAAAGTGGAGAATATCTACCAAGCCTTGAAAATCAGGGCTTGCAGCAGTGAAGAGTGAGTCTGTGCCATGGGGAGAGGGGAGCAGGCAGCATGTCCAGGTCCTTGTGGATCTGAGATGGTCATTGATGAGCAGGTCTATGTCACAGGAGGATTGGGTCCTTCCTTCCGTGTGTCACTGCAGCCTGTGCTGACCCTGCCTGGGAGCCTTGTCCTCCAGTGGAGCTGATGCTGGTCCTTTTGAATGGACAGAGATGCTCCAGGTGCCTTGAGATTTGTGCCAATGCAACCTATGTTCCCAGGGAGGCAGAAGATGAATTCCTGCAGCTGCTGTGTGTGCGGAAGGGCAAGAAGCTCGTGGCCCGGCTGCTGCCCCACTTGATTGGAGAGCAGAAGGAGAAGATCTTGCTGACCATCACCCACCACCTGGCTTTCCTCATGAAGAAGGACATGTTGGATGAGGCAAGCACCTCTAGCTGCCACAGGGCCTGGGCTGTTTCCTTCCTCCTCTGTTCTTGCTGGGGGTGGCCCCCTGGACAATGAGGGGGGGCTTGTCTTGTGGTGTTAGCAGAAGACAGGAGTGTCTTCACATCCTTGGGGAGGAGAAGGCCTCTAGGAGTCAGCCACCAGCAGTCCTGGTGGCAGTGGCTCTCCCCTCCAAGTGCTGGGATGGGGGTGTGGCTGTGGCAGGTCAGAGGATCTCAGATTTCTGCTCTCCCCTCTGCCCTGCCCAGTCTCTCCCCCTGCTCTACAGCCCATTGAATGAGGTGGTGGGTGAGATGACCTTCAGCAAACTGATTGAGATACTGCAGGAGCTCACCCGGCCTCTATCCAAGTCTTCGGAGCTCCCCCTCACCATGGCCTTGAAGAACAAGGTACGTGGCCCTGAGTCTCATTGTGTCCCTGGGATGCCACTGCTGCTGGCTGTGACACTCCTGGTGCTTTCCTGCAGTTTGGCATCTCCTTGCTCTATTCCCTGCTGAGCCACGGAGAGAGGCTGCTGTCCTCACATGCGCCACTGAAGCCGTGCAGAGGCGACTTCGAGGCATGGTGAGGGACTGTGTGAGCTGGGGGGGGTGTCTCCGCTCCGTGGGGTGCTCACCCCCGTGCTGGTGCCCCCAGGACGGACACGGTGTACCTGATGTCCCGAGAGCTGTCGCGCCTGCCTACAGCCTCTCTGGCGGAGCCCCTCTTCCTGCCCAGCAACCTCGTCTTGCTCTTCTGCCGCTACGTGGACAAGCAGACTCTGTACCACCTGGCAGCCAAGATGGCTGAGTGAGTACTGCCTGGAATGGCTCCCTGCCTCTCCTGGGGATCCCCCAGACAGAGAAGAGCAGACAGCACTGGGGGCTCACTGCTTCCATCCCCCCTTGGAATTATCTCCAGATATCTACTGGGCTGAGCTGATCCTGGTGCCTTTGCTCCCACTTCTTTGTGACAGATCAGCAACCTGATACTCTACCCCCGTCCTCTCCCTGCAGGTGTTCTCCGTTGCCCACAGAGACTGACGTATTCTGCTGAGCCCTGGGTGCTGGGGATGGGAACGGGCAGGACCCAATGGCTTTGGAAGTGAACACTTACCCTGGTGCAGGGCACTCTGGGTGACACGGGCAGGGCTGGCACCGAGGGGCTGGTGCCACCCGGTGCCTGGGGGAGGCTGTGGGTGGGTGTGACTTATTTTGGCCTCCCCCTAGGCAGTGGTTGCTGGGTCACAGCAGGGGCTGAGGCAGGGCACAGAGGTGCTGGGAGCACCTGGGGGGTGGTGATTTTGTCTACGGCACATTCTGTAGAGTGCTTGACAGAGAATAAAAAGGTGATAATGAGCTCCTCTGGCTCCTGGGGGTGGCTTATGTTGGATGCACAGTGGGCATTACTGGGCAGGGAGACCCCTGGCCTGGGACAGGGATCTGGCAAAGGGCAAGGAGAAGAAGGGAGGGATGCTCAGAGGATTGAGGAGGAGAAAAGAGTGCTTGGAGAAGGGATCAATGGCCCATCCAGAGGTCTAAACCTGACACCCAAAGCCTGGTGGGTATTTAAAAGAGGATTGCAGCAGTGACTTGTCTCATCCTCAGACTGCCCAAGCTCCAACCCTGAGTGGATGAAACTATTCCTTTAAAAGGGCATCCTTCAGGGGCCAAAAGAAGAATTTACAGGGAATAAGGCTGTGAGGGCTTGGGTGGGATTTATCTACACTGCTCAGCAAGGTAGCTGTTTCTTCTGCTTCAGAGTGCCAAGTCCAGCTGCCAGGACCTCCCACTCCTTCTGGCAGGTGTATCTCCTCCTGCTGCCTCTCCTGTTCGTCTTAAAGGATATGTATGCTCCTCATGCTTTATTCTTAGGGAGTTTTCTGGGACAGCCATGTTCATTCCTAGCCATCTGTCACCCCAGGACACCATCCTCTTTGAAAGAGTGGCACTGGCAGGTTCTCCATGGAGTAAGCCCCTTGTTACAAACCCACTGAGACAATCTGGGGGGATTCCAGTGTGGTGTCTCACCTGCCACTGAAAGAACAGACCTTGTTGTTACAAAGCCTAGAGAGAATTTCAGGCAGGAGGGAATTAGCAGCTGCTCATTGATAGCAGGAACTGGGGAGGACACTGCCAAGTCCTTCAGATAAGGATAAGCCGTGTTCTGTTTTCTGTTTGCTCCTTGCCTGGGAGCCAGGGTGGATGAAGGATGGAAGTGTGACCTGGCTGCAAACATGTACTAGACAAAGTTCTAGAGTGGAAGGTTGGAGATCTCTGTTGGGTTTTGTAACAGGAGACAGTTGAAGGAAAAGAAGGAAAACCATCTCTTTGTTCCTGTCCCACAGCCAAGTGGCTCACAGCACCCAGTGCTTCCCACCCTCTCCATGGGGCAGCACTCAGGAATTAATCCAGTCTTTGCAGGACCCCTAGATCACTCACCTGCATCTGGATGTTCTCCCTTAATCCAGAGCTGATGGAAATCCAGGGTGTCTTATCTGCCCTGCCCAGCTTCTCCTGGTGCTCTCCTGAGGGGATCGTTGGCCCTAGAGGATGGTGGTGACCCAGGACTGGGCTGTCACTGTCTTGGGTGGGAAAAGGGGGTATGGGGCTCATCCTGGAATGTTTTGGGGTGTATGGAGCTCAGCCAGGGCTGTCTTGGGTGTTGTATGGGGTTAATCCTGAAACATCTTCAGGGTGTGTGTCTTATCCTGGGATATCGTGGAGGGTATAGAGTTTATCCTGGGATCTCTTGGGGGGTGGTGTGTATGTGACTTATCCAAGGATGCCTTGTGGGAGTATGGGGTTAATCCTGGGGTGTCTTGGAGGTTGTATGGCACTCAGCCTGGGATGTCCTGAGGTTCTGGAGCTCATCCTGTGAGGTTTTGGTAGGTGTATGGGGTTCATCCTGGGGCATCTTCAGGGTATTAGGGCTTACCCTGGGATGTTCTGGGGGGTTATAGGGCTCATCCTGGTCTACCTCCAGGGTATGAGGCTTATCCTGGGGTATTTTTGGTGGTATAGAAATTACCTTGAGATGCTTTGAAGGCGGTATGGGTCTCATCCTGGGATGTCTTGCTGGGATGTCATACTGTGTGCATTCTGGGCATTTTTAAGGTCTGAGGCTCATCTTGCAAAATCCTGGTGGGTATATGACTCGGCCTGGGACAACTTAAGTGGTTTAGGGCTCATCCTGGGATGTCTGGGTTAGTGTATGGGGTTCATTCTGTGACATCGTCAGGGTCTGGGACTTATCCTGGGACATCTTCAAGGTCTGTGGCTCATCCTGCGCTGTCTGGAGTGGTACAGGGCTCATTCTGTGGTGTCTCGGAGGTTGCATGGGGTTCATGCCGGGACATCTCTAGGTTATGTGGCTTAACCTGGGATGTTTTCAGGGTGTACGGGGTTCATCCTCGGGTGGTTTTTTTGGGGGGGGGAGAAGGGGCTCAACCCGGAGTATCCTGGGCGATACGAGAGCACTCCCCGGGATGTGGAGAGGACACGGGCTCGCTGCCGCGGGACCGCGGCCACCTCAGCCGGGGAGCTGAGGGGACACGGCGGCCTGGGCTCCCCCACTTCCTCCGGCTGGGGAAGACACGCCCCTCTATCCGCCGCCACAATGGTACGGCCGGCACCCCCGTTTCCATGGTGACGACGCGGCGCCTGCCAGAGGCGGCGCTCATTGGCTGTCGCTGCCGGCAGGGGCGGGGCGGGCAGGGACGCTGCCCAATCCAAAGCCCGTCCGCAGCAAAGGCCCCGCCCCCGAGTTAAGGCGTGGCGGGCGCTTCCGGCGGGGCGGGCGCGGGAGGAAGCGGCGGCGATGGCGTCGGGCGGTGGCCACGGATCCCGCTCGCCCTCCCCGGCCGAGCGCCGCCCGCCGCCCTTCCCCGAGCACCGCGGGCTGGGGGCCCCCGACAGCGACTCGGAGGGCGAGGACATCTTCACCGGCAGCGTGAGTGCGGCCGCGGGCGGCGCGCCGCCCCGGGGACGCTGCGGGGCCGGGCCCGTGTGCGAGGGGTTGCCCGGGGCATCTTCCGGGCTTGGTGAAAATAGTGCGAAACACCCGCAAATCCACCAGAATAAAGGGAGGGGCGGTGATGCCTCTGGTCTCCTGTCCCTTCAGGGGGAGCCTCATAGAGGGGCTGCGGTGAGGGAGCCGCGGGGCCGGGTGGGGGTCACAGGGTGGCTCCCGTGGCCCTGGGGTTGAGGAAAGGCTTGTGCTCGGCTGCTCCCCGTTTCCCCGGGGTTGTAGCCTCTCTGTTCGTGCAGAACTACTGCCTAAAGCCGGGTTGGATGGAGCTTGGAGCAGCCTGCTCTGGTGGAAGGTGTTCTGCCCGTGGCAGGTGGTGGAACGAGATGGGCTTCAAGGTCTCTCAGGACCGTCCTACAGCAGCAGCCACAGCTCAGTCTCCTTGCTGTGTAGCTTGTGAGGCTTCACTGGGGGGAGAAGCCTCATCTGCCTTCTGCCAGCATCATCAGCTCTGGTCCCCACAACTTCCAGAGGGCGTTGGTGTGGCTGCCGTGGTACCTTCAGTTTGAGATTGAGGGTGGTGTGGGGGGTGAGGTGACAGGAGGCATCCAGTGTCTCCTGCTCACTAGGGCTGGGCTCCTGCTGGGCTGCAGGGGGGTCTTGGAGGGTTTGGTGGTACTTGTTCGGCAAACCAGGTGCTGCTGCATAACTCCATGCTGACGGAGGAGGTGTGAAGGGTGCCAGTGCTGTGCCTTGTTTCCAGACAGTCTCCTGTGCAGGAAGCTCAGCTTGCTGAAGGCTGTTGGCATTGTCCTAGGTTTGCTCCAGGCAGTGACCAGCAGGCAGGAGGGGAGTTAAAACACTGACTGGTGCTTTCCCAAGCTGGATCCCACTCAGCTGAATTTCCCTGGCCAACCACTGGCCTCTGGTCCTTGGGATGAGCATCTTCATGGGGCGGGGATCTCAGCTGGGGGGGCCACAGAAGCTCTTCCAGCAGCCTGGAGGCTGGAATGCTGTGTGGTTTGATTCCCTGAGCTCTGGGAGCTTCTGCCCTCCTCATCCAGACTTTTTCCAGCCTGCCTGATCCAGCTGGCAGTGCAGGAGGAGTTGGTGTCTGTGGCAGGAAATTTTCTAGGAACATTCTGCAGCTTTCTAGCGCAGAGAGGCCTTGAGCAGGAGATTGTGGCCGTGACCCAGTGAACCTGCTGGGAATGGCCTGGCCAAGCTTCTCCTGCCACTGACACAAAGCCGGAGCTGTCTCTGCCCTGCTTCTGGTGCAGCAGTGAGTTGTGCTTGTGTTTCCCCTTTGCAGCAGGGAAAAGGGTAGATTTGGGGGAATGTGGGTAGATTGTGACTTTGTGAGGGTGAATCTCGGACTACTCTGGGCAAAACAGCAGCTGGGTTGTATGCTTGGAAATCTGGGGAAGTTCAGCCATGGACTTTGCAAGAGGAAGGTACTGGTACCTGTGGCAGGCACCAGGTCATGGAGATGGTCTGGAACTTCTCAGGACCTTTCTTTGGTGAGGAACTGGAGGATGCATGAAGTGGCCCACCAAGAGGGGTGAGCACTGGGTGCCATGGAATTTCATGGGAATCACACATCCCTCTGCTGGAAGGGGAGGCTGGAGAGCCACAGCAGCTTATCAGGTGTTTGGTTTTGTTGTGGAAGGTGCTGTCATAACTAATAATGTGCCTGTTCTTGTGACCAGCTGGCTTTGCTTGTGTCTGCCCTTGAACATTAGGAAAACACTTTGTGGGAAGCAGGGGAGGCAGATCTGCCTGGCTGCTGGCATTCAGGTGGCTCAGCAGCACCTGGCCATCGCCAGCAAGGAAGCATTTGGGTCAGACCTGAGTAGAAGCAGAGCTGGACCTCATCTGTCTGTTGACAGAGGTTTGATCCCTGTGTGACCATAGCCCTTTCTAGGGATGCCCCCAAGGATCAGCTCTTCCCAAACAAGTTCTGTTTCCCTGTGGTGAGCGTCAGGCTGGTGCTGGGGGGACCTCTACCCACACATGTGATGTTGTGGGGTGCTGAATCTGGCCCCAGAGGTGGCTGGTGTCATGCCATGGGCTGATCTAACAATGCCTCCTCTGTAGCACAGGATGGAGAAGTAGGAACAGGGCGTGGTGTTTTCATGCCTGAGGAACTAAACTTAAGGCAAACTGGGAAGCAATTGTGGTAGAAAACCACTTTGTCCATGTGCAGTGGGGTTCTTTATGAACCTGAAGATCTCCTGGGGGAGAAGAGGAGCTGTGTGACTCCTGTCCTCATAGGTCACCACTGGTACCAGTCCTCTCGTTGGCTTGGACACTAGTCTGGGGGGATGTTTGGCATGGAGGGTCTCTGCTCCCTGCTCTCCATCACTAACAAACATAGCTTGTGCCTTTAACTGCTGTTATCCAAGCTGGGAGCAGTCCCTTCTCTAGGAAAACATCCTAAAATACAGAAGCTCTTTTGGCTGTTTTGTTTTTACCACCCGAAGACATGAGCCCACCTCCAAGGAAAGCTGCCTCAGCACAGCTTCACTCCTTCAGGAGCAGTGTGACCCAATGGTGCTTCCTTGCTGGAGAGAGTGCCAAGGAGCTGCTGGTTTGGAGTCTCTAATAGAGCTCCATTTACTGCCCATCAAAGACCTGTTCTGTTCTCTGCTGGGACCTACAGAATAGCACTTGCCATCCCCTTCTTCCTTGGGATATCTGCCTGCCTGCAAAGTGAGGGAGGATTTGCGATGCAGGCATCTCTAACAGAACTGCTGCAGCAGCTCTGTCTTCTGGTGGGGTGGACTGGTTGGCATAAAAGCTCTCAGGTGGGCTGTCCCCTTGTCCCCAAGCCTGCTCCTAGCAGCCAGGATGGTCCTTTTAGGGTGGAAACTGGTTCTGGAGTTTGGTGTGACACTTCTTGTCCTTAGTAGTGGCAGAAAGGATGATACTGAAGGGCGAGTGGAAGAGCACAGGGTGGTGGACAAGGAAGGTAACATGTTTGCTCCTCTATCCCTCAGTGTAAATGACCTGTCTTTGACCTTTTAATCTTCTCACAGAGCAACTCCCCAGCCCTGAAAGCAGAATCTCCTCTCCCTGTGAGCGGCTCTTCCAAAGAGAACGGGGTTCATGTGGAGCAGGATGATCAGGACCTATTTGCAGGTGAGTCTGTGTGTGCTGAGCCTCTCTCAGTCCAGGCCTGGAGTGATAGTCCTAAAATATCCATAAGCAAAAGCAGATCAGAAGTCGTTATCACAAACACATGTTTCAGTCCACTTGTTCTGGTGTTGTGTTTGGGAAGGTCAGAGCAGCCTCCATCAGGTCTCTGGGATAATCTGGACTAACTGTTTGGGGGCTGAAGAGGATTAAAATGATGATTGCTTTTGTTACCTGAAGCCCTGAGGTGGTGAGTGTCTCCTCAGAGTTGATGGATTTTCTTTCTCTGCCTTCTCCTGACTCTGAGCCAGTGGAAAATGTATCTCTAGTAGAGACCTGACTGTTCCCAAGGAACAGGAAACACAACTCCCCTCAGCAGGGGAAAATGACGAGGGGCAGACACTCCCCAGCCCAGTCAATTCTGGGTGGAGGTGGAGGTTTTTACATCCTCCAGGTGGAGAAGTGACCTGGGAAGGAGCCTTCCTCCCATGTGACAGGTGAAAATCTGCCTTGGCTTTAGCTGCTCCAGGGTGCAGCTCCTCTAGCACGCAGCAAGGAGGTGATCAGTGAGAGGTGATGCCTGGCTCCTTCTGGAATAAGAAGTTCATTGGATTAACATAATGTTCTCCAGCAGGATTGATCAGATGTTCTTACTTGCAGTAATGCTTTGTTTTGCTCTTCCCAGTGCTTACAGGTATCCTCCCTATGGATTTCTTTGCTAATTAAGATTACTGTTACTTCCTACATCCCATGAATCAGAAAGTATTGCCATTGCCTTTCCAGAAACCCCAAGGGAGAGGCTGACCCTTACAAACTTTTTTTGACAGATGCCACTGTGGAGCTGTCCCTTGACAACACTCAGAACAATCAGAAGAAGGAGGTGGCCAAAGCATCCAATCCTGTGCCCTCATTAGACACAGCAGCAAGTTCTTCTAGAAACCTTTCAAAGAGCTATGAGGAAGTGAGAATTGCTCTTCCAAACTGTCTTTGGCAGGAACCTCTCTGTGTGCTCTGTAAACATGAGTCTTAAATTATGTAATTAACATGTAATTGCCTTATTGAATGCCCTGATTTGTATCTTGGGCCATCAGCCTGAGACTGATACCACTGGAGTGGGGCTCAGGTCAGCCTGTGCCATTCCTGCTCCTGTGGAGGTCCAGATTGCTTCCAGAGTTATAATACTGGTGGATCTGGTCCTGAGGGTCCAAGCTGTGACTCCAAGCTCTGCAATTTCTTCTTGTGGCTGAGCAGTTTGTGCATCAGTCTGGGCAGATAGTGGGGTAGGAATGACAAACCCAGTTTGGGATCCTTGCCTGGACATGATAAGGAGCTGGAAGGCTTTATAGAGTGATCCTGGTCAAACTGAGGTGCTTGAGGTGCCCTGGCATGGGAACAAGCTCACTGTAATGGTTTGGGGTGGGTTGAAGCCTGGCTTCCTGGTTTTGACTTCTTGTCCCTCTGTGCTTTCTCCAAACAGCTGGAGGAAGAGGAGCAGGAGGACAAATTTGACCTGACCGTGGGAGTGAGTGACCCGGAGAAAGTTGGTGAGTTCCTGTCCTGCATGGTGAAAGGTCAGGGGAACCAGGCTTGGCCCTGCAGCTCTGGCCTCTGGGGTCTCTAAGCACACACCTGATCCTTGATTGCCATCTCCAAGGCTTCCTCTGACACCTTAAAGAAATGATGCTGCACAAAGCCCAGGGTGAGAACAAGCAAGGCAGAGTCAGGTTCTAGAAAGCCTAGAGCCAGGTTTTTGGGATTCTTGGTGCCTGGCACTGTGGTGACTAACTTGGCATGACCTCCAGGCAGCAACTGCCCTGTGTGGAGTTGGCACAGAGTAAGCAAAATTCCCTTAACCTGAAACTGAGTGCATTATTCCATGCTGTGGCACATTCCCTGGAACTTGGGCTTGCCTGGGAAGCAACTCTGGCTTCTAAACAAGAAGCATGAGGGCTTCTGCCTATTGAAGGAGGGTCAGAGTGTCACGATCAGCCACGTAGAAGTTCCTGCAGTGCAGAAAACCCAAGGTGACATCTGATCCCAGCCAGCAGAGCAGCCTCACAAGTGGCAGCTTGTTCCCACTGTGGCTTGTTATCTCTGGAGGTGGGAGGTGTAAATAAGATGTATCTTAAGAGTAGCACTGGAGCTTGGAGAGTGCCCTTCGGATGAACTGCCAGGTGAAAGAGGATTTCTGTGTGAGCTGGAGCAAACTGCCTGTGGTGTTCCAGGATCCAGCCCCATCCAGCCTGACTTGCATGCTGTGAATAGACTGTTTCATGTGCCCCACAGCCTCTGAATTGTTGGGGTCTGAGCAGATGTGTGGAGCCAGCCCAGACGCTGCTGGCACAACAAGCGCCCAATTGTCAGTGCTGGCTCCCGTAGGAAGTGTGGGGAGGGATAAGCAGGTTGGGAAGTGGCTGCTGGGCAGGAGTCCAGGGCCACAGGGCAGGATGCTGCCTCTGGTTTTGCAGAAAGATCAGGGGCTCCATCAGACTCAAAATCAGGATCACTGAGGCAGGAAAATGACAGGAGCCTTGTGCTTTGTGTTCAGGGAATAGTGGGAAGTGCTGATGTTGTGATTCCAACACCTCGTTTCTGTTTTCCACAGGGGATGGCATGAATGCTTATGTAGCCTACAAAGTGTCAACACAGGTATGTCTAACCCCTCTGTGTCTCATTTTCCATTGTTTTCCCATGCTTCAAGGCAGCTGGACTGTATGTCCTTAGCCAAGCCAGCAGTGACCTAAATAAACAGGAGGCCTGAATGCCTTGTTCTGTGTTCAGGAGTTATAATCCACAAAGGATGAGCCTATCTGAGGAATGGGGTTGGAATCTATTTGAAAGGCCACTGGCTTTATTCTCACAGCCAGTTACCTCTTTGCAGCCTTGGCTGATAGGGATGCTCAGCATTGGAGGCAGCAGCAGGAATGACAAGCATTGGGAGAGTCCCTGAGCCTAGGGCTGCTGCTGAAGGTTCTATGCCAGCCGCAGCATCAGATTGAGCTGACCTGAGCTCAACACTCTGCAGAGCTGCTGCTGCTGCAGTTGCAGTCACATCAGGAGCCGTTCCCCTCAGTTTCCATGAGAAATGCAGCTGCTGGGGTGCTTTGGAGTCCTGCTCTGGGCTCTGGAAAGTTGCTCCAGCTGTACCATGGCTGCTGGGCTACAGGCAACCTGTGGTCTGAAGAAATGACTGGAGGACTTGTTATCCTTAATTCTGCTCTGCAAACTCAGTCCAAAGCACTGGTGATCCCTGTAGTCTTTAGGTGACCTGAGGGGTGTGTCCCTGTTCCTGTGTGGAGCAGGGATGATGGGATTAGGCTGTGGGTTTACTAAGCAGCCCATGGCTGCAGGAACAGCTGCTTGTTATTTAATGCCATTAATGCTGCTGCTGCCTGCAAGGAGAACGCAGCTGTGAGGGAAACTCTGGAAGACCTGGGCCAAAACTTGCTGTGCTCACATCTTGCAGAGCTGGTACTGTCCCACTTCATCCCAGAGGTGCCAGCAGGCAGAGCTGGCAGGGCCAGGCTTTCCTGGGGGAGTGTGACCCCAGTGTCATCTCTTCCCCAGACCAGCATGCCGATGTTCAGGAGCAAGCAGTTCTCAGTCAAAAGGAGGTTCAGTGACTTCCTGGGGCTCTATGAGAAGCTGTCGGAGAAACATGCCCAGAACGGGTTCATTGTCCCTCCGCCGCCCGAGAAGAGCCTCATAGGTGAGTGAGGAGCTGCTCAGCACCAGTGATGGTCCTGCACAGCTCCTGTGAGCCCTTCTGATGGTGAGCTCTGTGCCTGAGGACAGGCCTGTAGCAGTCTCAGAGCTGACAGGGAAAATAACCTGTGGCACCATACTTGGAGCTCCATACTTGGAGCTCTGGACTTAAATCCTTGATGGAGTTCACAGATGCCTCCCTGCCTGCTTGGTGAAGAGTAAAACCTCTGTGGTGTCACTGAATTGCTGTTCACTTGAGTCCAGCCTATTGCTTTGCCTCTTTCCTGCATGTCATTCCTCCTTCCTTGGGTATGAGCAGATTTCAGATCTCCAAAGTCTAATTCCTGATGTGAGATTCCTCTCCTCCACTGTCACCCTGGTAGTCTGTAATAAACCACTTTACCTTGAGTGTAGAGTTTAGAGCAGCTCATTCATCACATCTTCTTTCTGTGCTAGGCATGACCAAAGTGAAAGTTGGGAAAGAAGATTCCTCCTCTGCAGAGTTCCTAGAAAAACGTCGGGCTGCTCTGGAGAGGTATGACCCCATCAGCTGTCCCTGAACTGCGTGAGGGACCTCAGAGAGGTCTGGCAGGTGTGGCCTTCATTGTGGCATCACCAAATTCCCCAGGGAGACAGGAGAACTGGTGGGTGAATTAGAGCAGTTGTTGGCTCGATTTCCAGCTCTCCAGCACTATACTGGAGTAAATACCAAGCTGTGTCCCTGTGGGGGCTCAGAGCCAGATTTTCTACAGCCAGAGTAACTCCTGGAGTCGTTCCTCCCACAGATACCTACGGAGAGTGGTCAGCCATCCAACCATGCTGCAGGACCCAGATGTCAGGGAGTTCTTGGAGAAGGAGGAGGTCAGTGGTGTGGAGTAAGGTATCCTTGGAAGCACTGAAGGAAGTGGTACTTGAGCAGTCAATGAGGCAGAATCCCACAGAGCTCAGCAGGAAGTGGCAGAACCCTGTGGGAGTTTGAGTGGGAACTGGTGTTGATACCAGGTGCCCACCAAAGCTGCTGAACCATCCCCTCAGCTGGACATGAGGGAGAAAATAAACAAAAGGCTTGTGGGTTGAAGTAAGGGCAGGGAGAGATCACTCAGCAGTTACCTCATGGGCAAAACAGAATCATGGAATGGCTTGGGCTGGAAGGGACTTTAAAAAGCCCATCTCATTCCACCCCCTGCCCTGGGCAGGAGCACCTTCTGCTATCCCAGGTTGTTCCAAGCCTCATCTGCTGGCCTTGGACACTTCCAGGGATGGGGGAGCCACAGCTTCTCTAGGCAACCTGTGCCAGAGTCTCATCACCCTCAAAGCTAAGAATTCCTTCCCAATATCCCATCTGTCCCTGCTCTCTGGCAGTGGAAACCCATTTCCCCTTGTCCTGGCACTCCAGGCCCTTGTCCCCTGTCCCTCTCCAGTTCTCCTGGAGGCCCTTTAGGCACTCAGTGACGCTCTGAGGCTGCCCCAGAGCCTTGTCTTCTCCAGGTGAACACCCCCAGCCCTCCCAGCCTGGCTCCATCTCCTATGGCAAAGCAAACTTTTCCCTTCCCTTCCAGCTCCCAAGAGCAGTAGGAACCCAGACCTTGAGTGGAGCAGGAATCATGAAGATGTTCAACAAGGCCACGGATGCTGTCAGTAAAATGACCATCAAGATGAATGAATCGGACCTCGTAAGTGTCAGGGCACCTCTGGGCTGTCCCTGTCCTCGCTCCGGAGCCAAAGGCTCTTCCCAGCTCCAGCTGTGGGAATCAGCCCTGGCTTTACCCCTGCAGTGGTTCGAGGAGAAGCTGCAGGAGGTGGAGTGTGAGGACCAGCGGCTGCGGAAGCTGCACGCGGTGGTGGAGACACTGGTGAACCACCGGAAAGGTGACCGGATCAGCGCCGCGCGCCAGGGCTGGGACAGTCACACCCTGCCCCGTGCCTGGGGGGTCACCAGCTGTCCCAGGGACACTTCCAAGGATGTGGGACACTGTTATAAAGGATTCTGTCTCTTCTTCCTGGGAGACAGATGTAAAATGGTCACTCCAGTTCTTCTGTCCAGCTCCACAAGCTTGGGGTGGTAGTGTGAAAGGGAACCCGTGTCCTGTGGGATCACAGAATCCCAGGATGGCTTGGGGACTAAAGGGACCTTGAAGTTCATCTTGTTCCACCCCTGCCATGAGCAGGGACACCTCCCACTGTCCCAGGTTGCTCCAAGCCCTGTCCAACCTGGCCTTGGGCACTTCCAGGGATCCAGGGGCAGCCACAGCTGCTCTGGGCACCCTGTGCCAGGGCCTCACCTCCCTCACAGGGAAGAATTCCCTCCTGATATCCCATCTATCCCTGCCCTCTGGCAGTGGGAAGCCATTTCCCCTTCATCCAGGTCCTTGTCCCAAGTCCTTCTCCAGCTCTCTTGGAGGCACTGGCAGGGGCTCTGAGGTTTCTCTGGAGCCTTCTCCAGGTTGATCAACCCCAATTTCCTCTGTCCATCTTCATGGGACTAAAAGCTGCTGTAACAAGCCTGAGCAGAGCTGACCTTATTCCTTCTGAAACATTCTCTGGGAGTGGGGATGTTTTCCTTCCTCTGCATGTTCTAACTCCTGTGAAGCTGTGCCTGTCCTCCTGCTCAGCTGCTTCCCTTCTCCTCATGGCTGGGGGCTGCTAGCTCTGGCTGAGCCAGTGCTGGCTCTTCCAGCTGCTATCTCCTGGAGCTATGGAAAGTCAGCTCCAAGGGGTGAACCTTCTGCTGGGGAGCTCCTGGTGCAGCCAGGCCTGTCTCCTGACCCTCATCCCATTCCCCAGAGCTGGCATTGAACACGGCCCAGTTTGCCAAGAGTCTGGCCATGCTGGGGAGCTCAGAGGACAACACAGCCCTGTCCCGGGCCTTGTCCCAGCTGGCTGAGGTGGAGGAGAAGATTGAGCAGCTGCACCATGAACAGGCTAACAATGACTTCTTCCTCCTGGCCGAGCTCCTAGGGGACTACATCCGCCTGCTCTCGGTTGTAAGGGTAAGGACTTCTTTGCTCCTGCTCCTCATACCTGTCTTAGGCTCAGTGGTGCCAAGAGATCTTCCAAACTCAAGCACAGGACATAGCAGAGGGCATGCAAGGCATCCCACTTCAGGCAGAGGGAAAACTTGCTGGTTGTCCAGGTGTGCACTGGTTAGGTTGGAAAATGGCTGTAGGTGAGGCCTGGCTGTGCTGCTGTTCCCAGAGGGGATGTGGAGCAAGTTCATGGCTTGTGGGTGACCCCTGCCCTTCCAGAGGTGAAGGCTGAATCTGGTAGCTGGTAACCTGTGATACAGGTGGTGAAAACTGACCTTCCAAGTGCCTGCTGTGGCAGAGCCTGAGTCCTGATGCTCCTGAGCTTGGGCATCAAGTCCACACAGCCCATCTGTAGTAGCACATCCAGCAGGCTGATCCCTTCCTGCCCCAAACACATCCTGCCACAGAGGCCAGAACACCATATCCTTGGTCCACATGGGAGCTGTGGATGCTCTAGAGCAGGACCCAATCTGTGTTCTGGCTCAGCTTTGGTCCTGGACCTCCAGTGTCCCCTTGTCAGGAGCCCTCTGCCCCTCCTTCCCTCCAGGGAGCCTTTGACCAGCGCATGAAGACCTGGCAGCGGTGGCAGGATGCCCAGACCATGCTCCAGAAGAAGAGGGAGATGGAGGCCAGGCTGCTGTGGGCAAACAAACCCGACAAGCTGCAGCAGGCCAAGGATGAAATCTCGGAGGTAGGGAATGGAGCATGGGGCCTCTGCTCTGTTCCTGCTCTCCATGTTCCAGTGGGGACCTTCTGGCCTGGGGAAGGAACCTTCTGGCCTGGGGATCTCCTCCTGACTGGGGGGGACAGGTGTCTGTGGCCAAGCTAGCCTTGGGTGAGGCTGCAGGAGGGGCTGCTGGTGGTCCTGCCTCCCGTGACCTCAGTGCTGAGGTGGTGACAAGGGCTGGAAAGACCAACCTCTGCTCCAGCAACACCTCTCACGTTTACAGTCGTGGCTCCAAACCCCCATGGAGAGGGGAGCAGGAGTTCCTTCTCCTGCCCCCAAACAGCACTTCTGTCTCCACAGTGGGAGTCCCGGGTGACACAGTACGAAAGGGACTTTGAGCGGATTTCTGCCGTCATCCGCAAGGAAGTGATACGGTTTGAGGTATGTTTAGGGCAGCCCTTGGGGCTGACCTGGGCTCCTGCCCCTCCTCCTGGCACAGCAGCATCCCTAAATCCCATCATGTACAAGCTGGGGTGTCACCGAGAGCTTTTGGATAAGAGGGGCTTCCCTGCAGGGACCCCGTTAAAGTGAAGCTGGGTGGGCAAAGAGCCAGTGTGCTGCTCTCCTCATGGCACCCCAGGAGGAACAGGAAAATCCTGGTGGTTTCTCCTTCCCCCTCCCAAAATCTGGAGGGTTTTGGTGGTTGGTCCAACTTCACGCCCATCTCTTGCAGAAAGAGAAATCTAAGGACTTCAGAAACCATGTCATGAAATACCTTGAGACGTTACTGAACTCTCAGCAACAGGTGAGTGGTCCCTGATGTGCTTTTGTGTCCAAGTTCAGGCCAAGCTTGTGAATCTCTCAAGCATGACCCCCCCTGCACTGCAGCTCCATCCTGAAGGCTCCTGACTCTCTCCCTCTCCTCCCTGCAGCTGGTGAAGTACTGGGAAGCGTTCCTGCCTGAAGCCAAGGCCATTTCCTAATTGGACTGAGCAAACCTGAATTTTGCCTTTTTTTTTATATACACTATACCTCCTCCTCTTTTCCACGTGAGCAGCCCCTCGTTCCACATGGTGGAGCTGGTAGAGGTGTCACCCCCAGACGAGCAGCTTGTGAGCCAGTAACTCTTCTAACTGTATATTTTTCATTTAGCAACATATATTTTCTTACTGAAGAGAAACTAGTTTCCTGCTTCCAGACCAGACCTGCAGCCAGGGTGTTAATGAGATCTGGCAAATATCTATTTTTCAGGCTGGGTTTTAAGGCTCTAATGAATTATCTTACTCCTGCAGTGCCATTAAAGTTCTGTAATAAAACTTCTATCAGGGCAAACAGGCTCTGGGTGTTGAGGGTGGGAGTGGGGAGGGATAACGGTGCATCCTGTGGAGGGCGAGGGAAGCAGCAGAGCCTCCCCTTGTTGTGGCTGGACAGAGGTGACCTTGGACGCTGCTCTGGCCACCTGTCCCCGCTCTCGATTAGGCGTTGGCTCTCTGCCTTTCTTCCAGCGGGAGCTGTTTTTAGGATCTGAGCTCAGCGGGGCTTTATAGCAATCCCACTTTGTGGAATTGCCTAGAAATCCGTGGTGGAGCTCTTACGGGTGTGGTGCTCCTACCACCCCTTACCCGGGGCTGCCTTTGCCCCTTTCCCCCCTCCCCAGCCTCGCGTGTGCTTTTTATCAAAACCGATACCCTTTCTGCGTTAAAAAAGAAAAAGCAACTCGGGCTGACTTCCCTCTTTCCTTTCCCCTTATCCTTGTAACCCGGGTCCCCGCGGCGTCTCCGCGGCTCCCTCCCCCTGTGCCGGGGCTCCGGCCGGGCTGTGCGGAGCTGTCCCCGCCCGGGGCGGTCCCTGCGGGCCATGATCGCCGTGTCCATCCCGGCCGCGGAGCCCCCGCCGGCTGCGCGCAGCCCCGAGCGGGCGCACACGGTGAGCCGGGGGGCTGTGCGGGGCTCGGGGGGCCCTGCCTGCGGGGAGGGCTGCAGGACGGTGTCTCCTCCTGCCCCGGGGGCTGCAAGTCGCCGGTTGTCCCCGAGCGGCCCCCGGGAGTGCAGGTCCCTGGCGGGGGGGAGGTGTCCCTGGTCTGGGGAGTCCCAGCTGCCCTAGAATGGCGGTCCCCAGGTCCCCATGGGGGAGTCACCCTTTGCTCCCGGGGGGACTTGTCTCCTTCTGCCCCAGGGGTCTTCCACGTGCCCTGGGAGTGGAGGTGGCTGCCTGTCCCTAGGGAGTCCCTGCCGGTGCCAGTCACGGACCCTCTGCCTTTGGAAGGCTCCGGGGTGTGCGGGTTCCTGCCTGCCCCTGTCCCCGCTGCCTGCGGGGCTCGGAGCTTTCTACGCTTCCCCAGGGTTCTCTCCCTTCCCGGCGGCGCTTCCACCCTAACCCGGGGGCTGGAGGGCTCTGCCTGTCCCACCGCCCCCGTGTCCTGCTCCTCCCCGACTCCTGCCTTCTGCCCCCGGGCTGGGGGTGGCCCCAGGCCGGGCTTGGAGGACCCCGAACCCCCCCTGGGAGGGTCCTGAGCCAGGGCTTCCAGGCGGGGGAACCCACAGCTGTCGCTGTCTATGGGGACCCATTGCCCTTGAAGAAGGGGATGGGGGACATGGGCAAGGTGAGATTTTGGCCTGCCCAGCCGGAGGGAGCACAGACCCTCTACCTTTGTAAGGGGGAGAGGTGCCTGTTAGTCCCCGTGGTTGGGAGTTCCCTTCCTTCCCCGGGATGCCCTACCTGCTCTGGGACTGGGGACCCTGAAGTGTCCCAGCCTCAAGGGTTGGAGGTCCCCAAGTATCGCTGGGAGGTCCCCAGGGGTCCCTGCCGGGGGCACCTTCTGCCCTTGACCTCGGGAGTGTGTCGGTCCCGCAGGTTCCCTCTCGCCCCGGGGGTGCCCCTGGCGCCTCGTCCCCAGGGCTTCCCACATCCCGGGGCTGCTTCCTCTTGCCCCAGGGGTTGGAGGCTCTTCCTGCCCGCCCTGGGGTCCTGCTCTGGGGATCCGCCCCTGTCCGGGAAGGTACCTCCGTGTGTGTCAGGGACTGAGTGTAACTGTGGAACCCTGCTTGTCCCAAGAGGAGCCCAGGGGTCACCCACTGTCCTTGGTATTGCAGGTGTTCCTCTGCCCTGGGAATCCCTCTGACCCTAGAGGGTTACAGGGTCTTTGTCTATCCCTGGGTACCCCTATCTGCCCCAGATGTGTGTCCCACATCTGCCCTGGGGGTGGGATGTCCCCAAGTTTCCCCCCCTACCCCCACTGTCCCCACATGCCCAGGAGTGGCTGTCCCTGCCTGCATCCAGAGGATCCCAGCTGGGGTGAGAGGGAGGGACAGACAGTGACCCTCTACCCCTGGAAGGGGTGGGGAAGGGGCATCATTGGTGAGGGTCTCTCCTCTGTTCCCAGGGGGTCCTTGTCATGTCCCTGTGCACCCAGGATAGGGATATGTCCTTCCCCCAGGAGTGCAGGATCCAAGTGCCCCTGAGGATTCCCTGCCAGAGCACTCTTTACATCTGGAATGGCAACACCTGGCCCCAGGGTGTTGGTGGGTCCCTGTCTGTCTCTGGGCATGAGGGTGCCTGCTTGCCCTGGATTCTGGAGGTTGTGGGAGTCTTAATGTGTCTGCACATCCTCCAAATGCTTAGGGGTTTCCCACAGCCCTCACCTCCTCCCACGGATCCTGGCTATCCAGGCAAAGAGGAGGGGAGAGAGGGGCAGATGGAACCACCTGCCCTGAGGAGGAGAGGTCCCCAGCTGTCCTCGTGGATCACCTGTCCTTGTGATCCCCTTCGTGGGAAGGGGAACACAAAGCCCTTGAAGGGAGGGAATGGGTCCCTGGCCCAGGGGGTGCTGGGCAGAGGTCCCCACAGGGTTCCTTTCTGAGGTGGCTCCTCTGCCCTTCTACCTTGGCCTTGGGGGGTCCCCTGAGGCACTGTGGGTGGAGGTGGCTGTCTGTCCTCAGGGGCCCAGCCTTGAATGCAGGGGCTGTCCCTGGCCTGGGGGATCCCCACCAGCCCTGGGGAGTGGGGTGGGGGCACCTTTGGTCTGGGGGTTTCCTCTGGCTATGTGGGGAAAGAAGGGCTTTTCCTGCCTTGCCCAGGAGGGTGGAGATCCACGTGTATCCCTCTGTAGGAGGCCTCACCTGCCTTGGGGAAATATGGATTGTCTCCCTCTGTCCCATTGGTTTGAGGTCCCCATGTGTCCCTTCCTGCTGTCCCTGCACACCCCAAGGTGCTGGGGGTCCCTGCCAGCCCCAGGATCCCAACTGTGGCAGGGTTTGGTGGGGGCTGGGATGAATCTTGCTGTGTTCCCCTTGGAAGAATTGTGTCCCGTCTGCTTTTGGGGATGCTTCCTGCTCCCATGATGCCCCCATTGGCTCTGGGGGTCTCTGCCTTCCCCAGAGCAATGGGGGTGGAATGTCTCAAGTGCCCTCCCCAGCTGTGTGAGTTAGTGGCTCCTGCTGCCTCTGTGAGGCTGAGCGTGGTGGGGATGATGAAGATGGTGAGGCTGGGGCTGGTGAGGATGATGAGGATGGTGAAGATGATGAGGGATGGTAAGGGTGCTGAAGACAGTGAGAAGGAGGATGGTAAGGCTGGGGCCGATGAGGAGGACACGGTGTCTGTCCCCACCGCAGGTGTTTCGTGTGGAGGTGCTGTGCAATGGTCGGCGGCACACGGTGACCAAACGCTACAGTGAGTTCCAGGCACTGCACAAGCGGGTAAGAGCCCCCAGCTCTGCAGGGAGGGGACGTCCCTGGCCTCATCCTCTGGGGCCTGCTCTGATGGCCCTGCACTCTTCCTTTCAGATCAAGAAGACCTGCAAGGTCCCCGACTTCCCCCCACGCCATGTCCCCAACTGGATGCCCAAAGTGCTGGAGCAGCGCCGGCAGGGCCTGGAGCTCTACCTGCAGGTGAGGAGTGTACGGCAGGTTCAGGGTGGGTTTCCAGGGTTGAGGAGCATGTGGTGGTGGGTTTGGAACAGGTTTTTGTGGTGCTGACCCCCCTAGAGCATTGCAGGGTGTGCTGTACCACAACAAGGAGCTGCCCCAGGACGTCCTGGACTTCCTGAAGGTGCGGCGGTGCCAGCAGAACCCCAAGGCCAGCAGCCCCCCGTGAGTAGATGAGTTCTGTCAGCACCAGGGTTATTGTCCCCTTGCCCCGTGTTAGGTACCCCGAGTACACGGGGTTGGGGATGGTGGGGACAGGCTGAGGGCTGACGTCCCCTCTTCCACAGCAGCACCAGGCTCCTGCCCTCGCAGCGCCCCGTTGTTGGCTTCTGCTCGGATCCCTATGTGCGGCCACACGGCACCGGTAAGGAGCAGGGCCATGGAGCAGGTCTCCAAAACCTCCAAAAGGCTCTTCTGGGCCCTACAGAGCTGCCTCTCCTTTATTGGGGCCCAGGAGGGAACAAGATATGACAGCACCCCCATTTCCTTGCAGACCTGCTTCCCAACACCGTCCTCAGTGGGGTCCTGCAGGGCCTCTACCTCCCCCTGAGCTGTGTCCCTGGACAGGCAGCACCCCAAGCCCCTGGAATGATGAGTTCCCAGACACCCACCCAGCACCCAGGGACGCAGTGGTGAGGAAAGAGTCCTTGTGGTGAAACTCACTCCTCCCTGCTGGGCTGGGGCAGGGAAATAGTGGGAGAACTCAAGATGGGGGAGAAGCCAAAGGGATGTTGGGAACTGCTCTCCCACCACCACGCAAAGTGCCTTTGTTGCCAGAGCAGGAGCTCTGCCTTCCCCTCTGTTGTTTTGGGCTTGCAGTACAAGCCTTTGGATGCTGATTGGTGCTGGAAAACCTCTCTGCATCCAGGCTTTGGTGCAATAAATCTGGATTTGACTGACTGGCAAAGTGCTGTGCTGTGAAATTCTGCAAAGCAAACTCGGGGCAAACTGTGGCACTGCTCCCAGCTGGATAAGATGTGGAAGAAGGATGTGGAAGGTTGAGGGGTGCATCTATGTGAGGCATGCAGAGCAATCTGCACCCCTCTGAAGGCAGGAGAGGAGCTCTTTAAAAAACACATTGGTCACATTTATTGGTGCATGTGCTTCTTACAAAAGTGATGGAAGAGCAGCCTGTGGCCCGTCCCACTGGCTGGGAGGCAGCAGGGAGAGGGGCCGGGCACTGGGACACAGCAGGACCCAGTGGCCCCAGGGCAGGGGAAGCGTGGCAGCCTCGGTCCCACAGCCCCTCACAGCCTGGCAGGGCCTGGTCCCATCACTCTTTGGCGATGGCAAACGGCTTCTCCACCTCGATGGTGCCACAGTCGACGATGGTGACGTCCTTGAGGGGCTTGTCCCGGCTGTCAGTCTTTGTGCTCTCCACCTTCCGCACCACATCCTGGGTGGAGCAGAGTGTGAGAGTGTGACACACAGGCAGAGCCAGCTTGGCCAAACCCTGCCAGCTCCCGTTCTCCCCGGAGCCCGTCCCTCTCCCATCTCTCACCATGCCCTCCAGCACTTTGCCGAATACCACGTGCTTCCCGTCCAGCCACGGCGTCTTCACGGTGGTGATGAAGAACTGGGAGCCGTTGGTGTCCTTGCCAGCGTTGGCCATGCTCACCCAGCCTGGCCCGTAATGCTTCAGTTTGAAGTTCTCGTCAGGGAAACGGTCCCCGTAGATGCTTTTTCCTAAAGGTGGGGACAAAAAGGCTGCAACGATCTTGTGGAATGTGTCAGGGTGGGGTGATGGAGGTGGGGGAATGAGCAGCTCCAGAGCAGGGACTAGCACTGATGTCACAGGGATACAAGAGACATGGGCTGCTGCAGGGAGCACCCCAGGAGCTGGGCAGGGGTGTCATGCCAAGGGACCAGAGCAGGAGGCTCCCAGTACCCCAGTTACCCCAGCAGTTCTTCTCCAAGACCCTGTCTTTGTGAGCTCAGCTTTGAGGCCCATCTTTGTTTGCACCAAGCTCCAGCTCTGTGCTGGTCCCAGGGACAGCCCTGCAGTGGCTGGAATTGCAGCTGCTGTCTCACTCCAGGTCAGTGGCTTGGATCTGCCAAGTTACCTCCAGTGCCATCGCCGCGGGTGAAGTCTCCTCCCTGGATCATGAAATCCTTGATCACACGGTGGAACTTGCTGCCCTTGAAGCCAAATCCTTTCTGGAGGTGCGTAAGGAGAACATGGAGTGAGGCAAAGGCACAGACCAGAGCTCCATGGCCCCAGGGCACCAAGTAGGACCTGAACAGGGCCAGGTGAGGCCCAGGGTGCCACGGCCCCCTCACCTCTCCAGTGGCCAAGGCCATGAAGTTCTCCACCGTCTTGGGCACTGTCTTGCCAAACAATCCAATGACGACACGGCCCACATCCTCCTCACCGATCCGCAGGTCGAAGAACACCTTGGTGGGGGTGGCAGAGGAAGGTTGGGGGAGGAGAGCCAGACTCGCCTTGTTGGGCCAATACAGCCCCCCAAAGTCCAACTCGCCAACTCCACCCAGGCCCAAAAGCGCACTGGCTGAGGTTGGTTGGTGCTCCCCTCCCCTGGCAGCCTCACCACTCACCCCAGCTGGATCCCCACCCACCCCAGGCCTTCAGCCCGGCCTTCAGCCCCAGAGCTGTCCCCAGGCCT
>NC_031779.1:623432-635050 GCF_001522545.3 Parus major | reverse complement strand
CAGCCCCTGGGGCAGGGGGACATGGAGCACCAGGAGCTGGTGGCCGCTCGGTGGCCACGGCGGGAGGACAAGCCGAGTCCCCGGTGAGCTGCAGGTTGGTGTCGGGGTGAGGAGACACCACCGAGAGCCGAAGCACCTTTGAGAGCAGCTGGCACTGCACCCGCTCAGAGCCACCTGCAGCTGAACCAAAACGTTCCCTCGCTTGGAACCCGCTACACCCTGTCTGTCATCTCTCGTGTGACATCTTCCCCTAATCCCCAGCCTTAAATGTACCATTTTCAGCATGAGCTTTTATTTCCTGTTCCCAAAATTTGTCTGGGGACACGTGCACTCTGACAAGGAGATGAACCTTAAAGGTTCCCTCCCTGACCCTTGGAACCCACAGCTCCACCTCTTGAGATTTATCTTTTGACACTGACCCAGACCTGATGAAAACCTAATTCCCTACATGTTCAATTAACTCCAGGGTTTACAATCACAGACTGGTTTGGATTCGAAGAGACCTTTCCAAGTCTAACCCTTGCCATGGGCAGTGACACCTTCAGGGATGGTGCCAAGCTCAACACAGGCATCTGCAGCACCACAGACAATGCTGTGTGCTTCCAGCCTGGCCTCTCTTGGTATTTAAGAGGAATTAGAGCTTCTCTCACTCCTTCCTTTTTATCCTTTTTATCTTAACTTACTCCTTTTTATTTCACAGTCTTGCCAGGGGGGCAGGTCCCAGTACCCCTCTCCCTGTGGTCCCTTCTGAAGAGCTGCCTTAGGACAAGGCATTCCAGGATGGCTGAAGAGGGAATGTGTGGACCCAGGCAGAAGTGAAATCTGTGCCACCACGCCTCAGCTGAGCTCTGTAGGGCTGAACCGCCCATGCCTGTAGAGCATGAAGTGTTGAGAAGGTCCTGCAAAGTCCCACCCGTGCGTGGTCCCCTCCAAGGGGAGCAGAGGGTGACAGATGTACCCAAAGGAAGACAAAACACGAGCGCCATGGTCAGGCTAAGGTAATAAATACTTCTATTCATGGAGAACAATGCAGCAGTGCAATGTTTTATTTAAAAAAAAAAAAAAAATCATCTCACTTGATACCTCAGAAGACTGCATCGCAACGTTGGTGGGCCGAGAGCGGCGTCAGAGGCACCTGCACCAGGAGCCCCTGAGAACCCTCCTCGTGCCTGGGCTCTCCTGGCTGCTGACTGCTCCCGGCACCGAGGGGAGAGATTGCCCAGGTTAATGCCCTACATCCTACCACAGCATGGCTGGCTCAGTCTGCCTTCGTCTCCTTGTCACCTCCGAGCTCCCTGGGGACAGCTCTTCCCTCAAGCACAGGACTTGCTGGCAACCTGCTTGCTTTTCTTTTCTCTTTTTTTTAATTTCTTTTGTTAAAAAGCCACTCCACATCTTTGCCTTTTTTTTTTTTTTTCTTTTTTTTTTGAAGAGTCCAACGTACGATTATAGTGCAAGAGGGCTTGGTACAAGTGAGCATTACCAGCATGCCGTGGGGGGACAGTCCTCCCCTCCAAACACATCATTGTAGGATTAAAAGAACACCGTATCTCCGGAGAGAAGCTGTAGTGGGTCACCATGAAACAGCTTTCAAACCAACCCACTTAAAAACAAGGTCAGGAAAGTTTCTAAACGATCAAATACATTCACTTAAAAAAAAAACCAAAAAAACAAACCCCAAAAAAACAACGAAACAAAAGAAACCAAAAACATTTAGGAACAAAACCTGTTGAGATGGCCCCTTTCCCCCCCGCCCTCCCTCACCCTGCAAACACTTACATATGCTGCAACTACAAGCTGCTCCTTGAGTGGAGGCAGCGAGGAATGACCAAACACGGCAGGAGATGCAGAAGGAATCGAGTTCTGGTGACAGGCACTTAGTGGGGCTTGGGAGGGTAGCAAAGGAAGTGTCTCAGGGCCCAGCTCTGTCTCAGCAGTCCGGGCAGCTCCCCAGGGAGCGCCTGTGCCCCTGGACCCCCCTCCCAAGACGCCAAACCATGGTTTCCTACAGCAGAGAGAGGAATGCCTGTGCCAGAGATGCAGCTTCTGGGAGCCACTGGCAGCGCGGGAGTTTGGAAATAGAAAGGTGAATGTGCCCACGGCTGTGTCCCCTTTGGGGCAGGAGAGGAAAGGGCACGCCTGGCATGTGCCCGCGGGAGGTGAGTGCTGCCCTCCCTGCCCTGCTCACACCTGGCTGGAGGAAAGTGCTTTGCCAAGGGGCAGGGAGGTGCAAGTGTGAGCTGAGGGCTCTGCATGGCGCTCACTGGGACAGGGCATGGAGAGAACACAGCAGAGAATGGAGGAGAGATGCCCTGTGCGGATCCCTCTCCCAGGAGGGAGGCTTTTCCACTCTGGCACCACGCCTGACTCAGGAATGCATGAGGAGCAAGGCCAGAGCTCGATGCCCAGGCTGATCTCCTGCCCTCTAAGCCTGCTCCTACCCAGCCAGGGAAACTGAACCTCCTGGCAATGTTGCTGTGTGAATGCCACACAGATTAGCATTAAATCGAATAAATGATAATGAGACCTAATCTCTCCCTTTCCTCCCTTCATGCTCTCCAGGATTTTGGGGTAAGCCAGGCCCAACTTTATGACAAGTGAACCATTCCAGCCTGATCTGGTGTCACACACAGAAAGACAAAGTCAAATGAACATACTTACAACCTTCCCAAAGCTGCTCGAGTTCTCCCACAGCCCTGCCACTTCTCCAGTAACCCCTGGCAGCCTCATCTCCCCTCCAGTTTTGGAAATGCTGCAGTTGGATGTAAGATTTCACTGTTTTTCTGGGTGTGCAAAGCACCCCAAGCCCTTTCCTTGCTACTGGTTTGGCTCAAAGTGGTGCAGGAGAACTGTGGCTGCTGTGGGGGTGGGATGGTGCAGGCGAACCTACTCCTGCCCCATGCTGAAGAGAGGATGTGAAGGCGATTCCAGTCAAACCTACCTGACCATCGGGAGATGGGATCAGTGTTAAGGCATGAAGTATCCTCCCCCCTGCTGGGGATGCTTTGCTCCCACTAATATCTTCTTGCAGAAGGTTCCCAACCACCCCAAGGAGGGATTTGGGAAAGCTGCCTGGCTACCCACACCGAGAAATGCCCACGCTTCAGGAAATGGCTGTTTCTCAATATCTCAGTCCCGATCTACCTCTTAAACCAGTACAAATTTCTCCGGCTTGGCAAAGCCCATGCCGCTCCCTCCGGCCCACGCTGGGTGTCAGCCCGCGTCTCCCAGCCAGCTGGGTCAGGCACGGTGTAGGAAACCATGGAAAGGACATTCACTGGCAGCTAGGAAGGGTGATTGGAAATTCAAGTATGCTTTCCTCAGCGCGTGGCCCAAGGTGGGCGTCAGGAGCCCCAGACTGGCACGAGGGTTGTGGACATCCCCACTCCAGGGCATTTCCGTGCACCCCACCATCCTCCCCACTGCGTGTCTGCCTGCGCTGGCGTGGCCACGCAGAGATCCACAGATACAATGTGCATCTGTAAATGCTAAAAATAATAAAAAGTGCAACGACGTCAGCTTCTTTAAAACAATCCACACTGCTCTGTTACTGTCAGAGGAGGGAGGTGTCAAGGGAGCCTGAAAAAAACCCCTAACTGGAACAGTAGATTGCAAATTTCTCACAGCTTGCACATTACAGTGTAACTGTTCCCAAGGAGCCACAGAGAGAACCTGTCTCTTCCTGCTGCAGCAGTCAGGCCCTTCTCCTAGCAACTCTCCTGCCTGCCCCACATCCTCCTGCCCTCTCCACAGCCGATCGAGCCTATGGAATTTCTCCACTTAATTAAGGAGGGAGGAGGACGGAGGAGCAGAGTGCAGGGGAGGGAGGGGAGGAAAGTGAGCAGGAACTAAGCACAGTCCTCAGGTTTGCGTCAACGATGCCTTTGCCGTAAACAACGGGAAGGAGGGTCAGCCAGCCAGCCCCCCTCCCAGGGTGACCAAGACCTGAGCCAGCCACAGTCCTGGTCCCAAAAGGAGCTTCAGGCTTGGAGTGAATGAGGGAGACCATTCAGCAGATCCACCCCAGAGTGGTTTGTTTTGGAACGTTTTCTTCTCTTTTTGGTTTAAAATGTCACTTGGGTTTTTGTTTTTTGTTTTGTTTTTTGTTTTGTTTTGTTTTCGTTTTTCTCTCTTCCTCCTATGCCTCCTCCTCCTCCTCCCTCCTAAAGAGAAGTCCCTTCCAGTGAGACAGGGCAGGAGCTGCAGGCGTGGTGGTTCCTGCAAGGCCCAGGAGGCACCGGTCACTTGTGACGCTGAGCCGTCTTCTTCCGTTTCCTCTTAAAGAAGCAGCAGCACCTGGGGCACAAAGGACGAGGAGGGAGAGTCAGCCCCCCGCCCGGCAGACTGCCGCGTCCCCGCAATGTCCCCATCATGTCCCCGCCCCCCCGCATGCAACAGCATCCCTGCCCGCCCGGCCTGGGCCCCAGCACGCTGCCGGGACGGGGGGCAGCTGCTGCTGGGTGGATGACACCACCAGCCCGGACTGGGAGACCGGCCACGGCCAGCTGGGGTGTCCCACTGCCAGGCCCCGGAGTGCCGGCCGGGCTTCTCCCTCCCAGCCGGGCTTCTCCCTCCCAGGCTCCGCTGGAACACAAGGAGCCAGCTGGGAAAGTGGTAAAACAGGGACCCAGGTGCTCCACTCCCTCTGTCCCACCCCAGAGGAAGTGGACTGGGACTGTGAGCTCTGGCTGCTTTTCCCAGCCACGAGACACACGGTTTTCACCACTCTTCACTAAAAAAAACAAGGTCCAAAGAGACCTTGTCTCAGGGACCAGGTTTCTTTACTGAACCTTTCGCGATAACCAGAGCTGCCGCCCTGGATCGATCGCTCAGTGCCGGGATGCAGAACCCTGCTTCTTCCCCCATCCGATGGGAGGGTGGTGCTCAGGATTAGGGGAAGCAAGAAAGATGGAGAGTGGAGGCTGAGGTGGGGAGAGGAACGCCCAACGCAGCTGAACTGTGAGGAGCGGTGGGTTCCCTGTGGGATACGCTGGGGGCAGTCATCCAGATCCTATACTCCTCCTGGCTTCCTACAGAATTCCTTGGGTTTGAACATGTATCTACCTTTCTACCCTGAACCCACTGCCAGGAATGCTCTGCACATCTGTGCAAGTTCTCCCAAGCTACATGTCCTTCTCCATCTGCTGGGACAGCTATCCCCAGAGAAGCCTGGGTGATGCTGGAAGACTGTCCTTTCAGGCTGCTGGAAGGGATGCCTGGATAAGCAACCAGAGTAGACCACTGAATCTTAGAAGATCCTGAGTTGGAAGAGACCCATGAGGATCATCAAGTCCAACTCCTGGCTCTGCACAGGACAGCCCCAAGATTCCAACCATGTACCTGAGAGTGCTGTTCAAGTGCTCCCTGAGCTCTGGCAGGCAAACATGAGGATGCAAAGACCATTTTTTCCTACAACCATCTGTTGTAGGCTAAAAACATTCCAAACCATCTTCTCCAAACTATTTCTCACTGTCTCCTTCATGGAATGTCAGCTTTACACCCCTGTCCTCTCAGAGCTGGAGGAACTCTCACCCAGGTGCTTGTCCCTGGGGTGCACGAGCCTCACTCTGGGGTGCAAAAGCGATGGGTGAGCACAACCTGCCATGAGCTGAGCCTGCCAGCACAGATCGACTGTCTGGGAGAACAAACAACTCTCCCTGTGACATGGGGAGTTCCCACAACCCTCCAAGAGGAGGGACCCCTCCCACTGCACGAACTGATGTCCATGACTTGTCTCTAGGCTCCTGAACAGGCCCAGTTTGGTGGTGGGACAAGGAGAAATGCAAAGCCCTTGTCCTTGCAGGTGAAGTGACGCCTCCATTGCTGCCCACCCACCCTGAGGTGTTTGTCTGCCACCTCAGCACCCCTGTCCCAGGCTGGAACCCCCACCCCAGGACTGCTCTGGCATTCTGTTGTCCCAGGCCATCTGCCTCCATCTCCTGCTTTAGCCTATTGCAGTACTGCTCTCCCACATCAGCCACCTTCCTTCATGGCTTGTGCGATGGCGAGTAAGGGGGACGTCACAGGGAGAGGATGGAGGATGCATGAGTGATGGTGTCGCATGCAGCGGGTAAGGGAAGAAGGGGCTGAGCAGCACTTGACTTGTTGGGCACTGAACAAGGGGAGCTGACTGACTTCTGGTTGGTTTTCCTTGTGACTGTCTTTTTACGCTCTTACTCAGAGGTCCAGGGAAGGGTTCAGGAAAGGAAGTCCTGGGAAGGGTTCAGACAGGCAGAGGCAAAACACCAAAATAAAAGAATAAGGCAGGCTGACAATTACAGGACGTGATCTCTCTGCATGCAGATGATGCCCAAGAGAACAGCCCCAGACTACGACATACAGAGAAGCCAGAGATGCCAGAGGTACTGGAGGCGATGCCTATGGAGAGCAGGGCAGAGTCAGTCTCCCATCCAACAAGGACATTCCTCACCACACACGGGCTTGGTCTCTTTGCTCTGTGGCAATTTCCACCCATCAGCCCACCCTGGAACCTACAAATTCATCTGAGTGTCTGCTTGGTCCTTCACTTACTGGGTACATGATTTCCCCCAGGGGCATCTCCTGGGACAACCTGAGACTAGGACACTACAGCTGCAGCTTCAAAACCCTGATAAAGCCCCAAACTGGGCTTGGACCAGTGCTAATCCCAACCTTTCCACCCCTTCTTTCCTGGAGAAGCCCATTCATTTGCACCTCAGCTGGCTGGAAAGGAGCTACCTCCTACCCTCTCTGAGTAGGGGCTCTGTCACTAATGAGGACTCCCTGGCCTTGTCGTTCCATCCTCTCTGGCCTGTGCTTCTCCAAGAGGAGACTTTCCAAGGAAGCAGCTGGCCCCTCTCCTCCACACTCAGTGCAGGGTTACCCTTTGTAACCGTCTGCGTGAGGAATTCCTGCAAGAGGCTCAGCCGGCCTAGGCCTGACTCTGCCCAACTCCATCAGGCATCATCTGCTCACGGACATAAACGTTTGGGGGAGATGGAAAGCCAAATAGGAAAGGATTAAAATCTGATTTTGCATCCATCCGTTCAGAGATCAGCCAAATCCCTCAGCCTAGTGTGGCCGGTCAGACACAGCCCATGCCCTCCCCAATATTGCAAATGGTACTAAAATCAAAACAGCTCTGGGTTGGCATTGACTTTGTGCTTTTTTAGCATTTGGTGGGTTTGGTTTTGCCAACCCCAGTCTAGTCTGGTCCGCTCCCCCTTGTATGTGGACTGGAGAGAGGGACTCACCACAAGTTGAGCATTTTCAGGCAGCTACAGAGAGTATAGAGAAAAAACACAGAAAGGAAGAAAGAGCGATTAGTTCACAGAGGTGGGATGGAAGCGAGTCACTGCAGCCATGCAAACATGCAGTGCAGAGCGGCAGACACACACCAGGCCTGCCCGCCGCCCGCCCCAGCACTCACACCACTCTGCCCTTGCCACCTCTGCCATGGGCGCGAGGCCTCTGACAAACACCCATTCTCCATGGAGGCAGCAGGCCCCTCAGTTCTTATCTGGGGCTGCCATCAGAAGGGGACTCAGGGCCACCATCAGCTCTTGTCCCCTGCAGAAGGGCCTGATGGTGGAACTACACCTGGGACCTGCCCTCCAGCGACACCCACTGCCGGAATCCAGAGCTTTTCTCCAGCACACTCCAAGCAGAAGCACTGGCACGGCTCTGCCTGCGGAGTGCCAGGGAAAGCCCATCCCACTACTGCACATCATCTCAAAACACAGAGCCCAGCTCCAGCTCCTGCCAGCCCTCTCTGGCACCCTTTTCTGCAGAGCAGAATCCCAAAGTCTTTTGCCCTTGTGTGCCTGAGGGGAAATTGTGATCAGAGATGTAAGGAAAGACAAAACCCTCCCTGTGGCAAGCAGAATGAAGCAATCTATGCTTGGGAATTACAAGAGACCCCAAACCTGTCAGTGCAAAGCAGCTTATGCTCTGCTTCCCAGCACCTCCAAAACCAGTCTGGGAGTACACAAACAAGGGCTGGAGAGAGACAGGACAACTCCATGTGCTGTGGGATAGGGCCTGGGTGGCACAGCTCCTTCCCACCTGGCTTGACGTTTCCCCTTTACACAGAGTGGGGGCTGGACCTGGCCTCGGTGCACAAACATGGACTGGAGAAGTTCCTGGTTCTTCCTTACACTGGGTTGTCAGAACTGCTGAGGATGACAATCTGCCCCATCCTAGGAGCCATGTGCCTGGGGAGACCCCCCTTCAGAGCCCATGATGCCAAACTGGTGGTCTCTGCCGGCCACACAACCTGTATCTAAGAGGAATGTTGCCCATTCTGGAAGTTGCTCCTCAAGATCTCCCCCATCCTCCCAGCTTGATGAGGAGTCTGCACCAAATCTGAGGCTTCTTGGGCTGGGAGGAGAAGGTGTGTCTGTGGCTGCTGGGATCAAGGCCAGGCCAGCTACCAGTGAGCAAGATCCCACACACGTGCTTCCTGAGGGACTGGGGAATCCCCGAAGAACTGGGGAATAGAGAGCAGAAGACCTTGAGGACAACCAGCACAGATGACACATACCTAGGGACCTTTTCCACCCATATACCCTTCCTTGCCACTTTTCCTCTTCATACAGAAGTGGCCACAGAGGTTGAGGCAAACAGTGGAGGACAAGTGGCACCAGTATCACCCAGTCAAGAAATAAGCAGGCAGCTGGGCCGTGCCTCAGCACCGACCAGTTCAAAGGCAGCCCTGGGCCTATTGGCCCCTCACTCAGGGAGTGACAGAACTCTCTGGTGACCCGACAGTGACAGGTCCTGGTTTAGCTCAGAGGCAGTGAGAAGGTGCAAAATGTGATATGATGGTGCTGGATGCAGGACAGGAGCCAAAATGGTCAAAGCAGCAACTCTGACAGCAGTTCTCACATCTGACCACAGCTACAGTAGAGGTCAGCTTAGAGGGAGAACTTTCTCCTCCACAAGCTGCTTCTGGTTCCTCTCTCTCAGCTTCTCAGGGCTGGACCAAGAGAACCCCCAGGGAGAACTATCCTTCCCTGCAAGAGTTACTTCCAGACTGTTCTGGATACCTGGCACCCACCTCTCACAGCCAGAAATGAAGTGACAGCTCTCCGACCAATGATCTCTTTGCTGAGCTGTGCTCAAGCTACTCCTACACTCTCAGCGTGAGAGCACAGCGTGTTCTCCCTCTGCAATGGGGGATGCTCACCCGGATTCCTGAGATCAGCTCCTGGTATTTTGGTATCTGTGCTACTGAAATGTCTATCTGGCAATACATGCTCTGAGTAAGAGTTATGTTCTCCAGGCATGACAAGTGTCAAAGAGAAGCGGCAGCAGCAGCACTGAAGGCACCATGCACAAAAGCAGCAATATGCAAGGAAAAGGGCATGGGACACGAGCATTGAGGACTTTGCCACAGAAAAATGTCCCCACTCACTTCCCAGGAGAAGGATAATGACCAACCAGTGGAAAGCCTGCTGTAAAGCAAACGTACTTAGCTTCCTCCACCACCTCCACCTCCGCCTGCGCTGTGATGGGTGCGTTGGAGTGTGCTCCTGTTGGGTCGTCCACATTCAGCTCCCCGTTGGTTGAGCTCACCACCTGCAACACAAAGGAACATCCCATTGGTGAGGCCCCCTGGCAAGGGCTGTTGAGGGAATGGGAAATCTGATGAATAATTGTTTGCTCTTGTTGCTTTGCACCCTCTCAGGAGGCTGCTGAGTTTCATGGGTGCCTTGGAGTCTCCAGGCTGGAGCAGCCAAAGCAGAGCAGCAGGCCTGTGTGTGTGCTCCCCAACTCACTGCCCTAGAGCACCTCCAAGAGAGGGTAGAGGGTACTTTATAGACCAGACTTACTAATGCTGCTCCTTTCTGTCTTCAGTTTAACAAATTTGGGTTCAAAACAGTTTAAAAATTTTTTTTTGAACAGTAAAAGCCATAGTGTTGGCCATCACAGCTCGGGTCCTTCCCAAACCATGGCTTGAGCATGACGAATGGGACAGGACCAGTGAAATTGCTCTCCTGACCACAGCATTACTGCAGTTTGAGAAGATTTCAGGGGGTTTAACACAAAGGCTGCACACAGCAGAAGGAAGAGGTACCTGCACTGATCCTCCATGTCGATCTGCAGCCAAATGAGATGTCAAGTACGAGGTATTTGTCTGCCGGCTTGGCTGGATCTCCCACTCTCCTCGGCGATCCGATGACGCCTGCTCAGGAGTTCAGAAGCATGAAAGAAACAGAAGAGGGCAAAAGGTGAATGAGGAGAAGAAATGAAGGTGTACTGGTTAGTGGGTTAGTTTTTTTGCAGAAAGCAGGGCATTTAAACTTTTATCTGGGCTAAAATTCCCCTTTACCAAGTGCACCTCATTATTTACTGCCATGGTGGCTGCAGTGATCCACTGTGGGAGTGGATTTCATCTCCTCTAGCTGCTGAGTGAAGGGAAAGATCTATTCTGGAAATAATTTCTTTACAACAGTTTCACATCCATGGATTTCAGTACAGCCACAATTACACTGACAGTATTTAATTATGTCTGTCAGGCCACACACACCAGAGCACTTGGCACAGCAGCAAGGTGGGATTCACAAGCTCAACCTCTTTAAATGGAAATTTGCAACATAAACCAAAGCCAAACATTTCATTTCACCCAAAGACAGTTCCACACACTGATTCACCTGTGCAGTGCAGAAGGAAACATCCACACCTGCTTGACTGGAGAGAATGGTGGGGGCTTTTTGGGTTTCTGCAGAAAAGTGGATAAGAAGCTCTGGCTAACAAGTTTCCTCTTTGCCCCCAACAGATGAACACATCAGGTGATTTAAATTATTAGAATTTCATTTGTTTTCTTAGAAGATCACTTTGCACTTGCACATGAAGCTCTGGTGGGGCACTGTTGAGGGTTAGGGTTTTTCCTTTTGTTTCTTTCTCTCATGGAAAGAAACATCTGTTGCTAAGAAACAATACCTACTGATACTTAAAAATATGTGGCTGGGAGCATGAGGGGGAAGGGTGCAGCTGGCTATTCTCTTACCTGTGGGCTTTTCTCTTGGGAAGGGCAGAGTTACCAGGAGATTTTAGGCTGGGGAGGAACGGGGCTGGGTGCAGCTCCTAGCTCCCTCTCGCTGTCTGCATTGGGGGGAGAAGGTCGAGCTGTTGCTTTCTGTGGGGAGAGCTCACTGCACTGCTGGAGCCCAGCCCTGTACTGCTCCTTCCTGACTGTGGATGAGCCTTTGCTTGTCAGAGCAGCCCTAGCACTGGGATCTTATTAGCGCCATACCTCACTAGCAAGGACCCTCACCATCTACTTGGGTGCCTCAGGGGAAAAACCCCGAGCGCTCCAAGGGAGCCTCTCATGGACGTGCTTGGGAGCCCGACTTTTACTACTCTGGGATGTGCTCATGCCATCGCCCGTCCAAGGTTCCTGCTGCAGCCCTGACCCTCCATGGAGCTGCCCGCCATTGCCGTGTGAGGGAGCGGCCGAGCTGTGCCACAGCGCCCCCTGCTGGCCCGGGGGACACCGCACCTGCCCTGCCCGGCCGGGAGCCAGGAGCGCCCCTGGTGGCCGTGCCTGGAACTGCACCAAGGGGGAGCGTCCGCGGCTGGGAGCTCTGGGACTGCTTCTGGTTCTGTTCAGTGTTCTGGTTCTGTTCAGTGTTCTG